>NC_066567.1:3201974-3374474 GCF_024679095.1 Eriocheir sinensis | reverse complement strand
TTAAATTTGATAGGCTTCGTCTATAATTATTGGCCAGTCTTCTTTTTCTTAATTATCGTGAGTCCTATTAGGCATATAGGAAATTACCTTCATTAGGAGAGAGAGAGAGAGAGAGAGAGAGAGAGAGAGAGAGAGAGAGAGAGAGAGAGAGAGAGTCAATTGCCATTGACAGCACCAACCGCCAACTAGGGGATATCATGGCCTGGAGAAGACGGTGGCAAGTCTCGTTTGCTGCCGAGAAGACCCAGGCCATGATTATATCACGCTCAGCTGAGGACACCAGAGCTCTCGAGGGGCAGCTGAGGTTTGCAGACGACACCCTGGCCATTAGGGACTCCATCAACATCCTGGGGGTGGAGCTCGACTCCAAACTCAGCTTTGACCGCCACCTCGAGAACGTGGCGCGCAAGGCGTCCCTGACTCACTGAGAGCCGCTTTCACAGTCATTTTGTTTGTTTTGATCGTTACCAATGGCGGCGATCGACGCCATAGTTTTCCACGTGAAACTGGCCTGAGGGGTAGTGGCGGCTGCAGAGGAAGCGAGAGGTGCTGAGAGTGTGCCAAGGTGCGGGGCTAGGCTAACCCCGTAGCCGCCACTACCCCATCGGCCAGTTTTACGTGGAAATACTATAGCGGCGATCGCCGCCATTGGTAACGATCAAAACAAACAAAATGACTGTGAAAGCGGCCCTCACTCAGTGAGAGTGACACTCCTGCGTCGAGTCCGCCACCTTCTGGACACTGATGGACTCCCCCTGTGATGGTGCCTGACTTTAGAAGAGCTGATTAAAAGGGGCTCAAAAGACACCTTGAGGAGGTAAATTGGGGAACCTTAGGGCTGGATGAGGGCCAGATCTCAAGCCTGGAGCCGGAAAGACAGGGGAATCATGCAGAAATGACATACACTAATTTAGTTAGAGTAATTGCAGAGGGTCAGAGACAGCATATCCCTTGCCAAGCACGTAGGAAGGAAAATAACGACCCCAAATGGATGACCCGCAGACTCAAGCATGAGATAGGCTTAAAGAGAGGAATTTATAGGAAAATAAAGAACGGAGAAACCCACCTCAGGGGTGGGTATGTTGAGCTAGCCAGGTCGGTGAAGAGGAACACCCGCCTAGCAAAAAGAAATTATGAGATTAGGGTAGCCAACGAGGCCAAGAGCGATCCCAAGGGCTTCTTCAAATTGTACAGAACGAAAACAAGAGACAAAATTGGACCGTTGAAAACTAACACAGGTGAGCTCGTTGAGAGTGGAGAAGATATGAGCCAAATGATGAATGATTATTTCCTCTCAGTTTTCACGCAGGAAAATCTAACAACCATTCCGGAGAGAGTTCAGGTATATGAGGGCAAAGGGAACGACAAGTTGAGGGATGTGATCATCACTAGGCAAGTAGTCCAGGATGAGATTAGTAGGTTGAAGAAAAACAAATCGCCGGGCCCTGACGAAGTATTCCCAAGGGTGCTGAAAGAGTGCAAGGAGGTCCTCAGTGGCCCGCTTACCGATATCTTTAAGATGTCGGTAAATTCTGGGTATGTGCCCAATCAATGGAAAGTAGCTAATGTGCCGCCGATTTTCATAAAGGGGGACAAATCACCCACCTCAAATATAGCCCAATTAGCTTAACATCAGTTGTAGGAAAGATGTTGGAGTCAATTATAGCCGGGAGCATTCGGGACCATCTAGAAAAGCATAGTTTAATTCATGATTCACAGCGTGGATTCACAAAGGGTAGGTCTTGCCTTACTAACCTGTTGTCCTTCTACACTAAAGTAATCGAGGCGGTTGACCGAGATGAAAACTATGACATATTGCATCTAGAACAAAGTTCCCCATCACCGGCTATTACTAAAATTACAGGCTCACGCATAGATGGGAAAGTTTTGAACTGGATCAAGGAGTGGCTTAGTGGTAGGAAGCAGAGAGTGCAAATCAATGGTAAAAAATCTGAATGGGGCAGTGTTACGAGTGGCGTCCCACAAGGGTCGGTGCTGGGTCCTCTGCTCTTTATTATTTTCATCAATGACTTGGACACAGGAATTAGTAGTGCTGTCAGCAAGTTCGCAGATGATACCAAGATCGGTAGAGTAATCCAATCAGACAGGGACGCTACCAAAAAGGAAAGTAAATTTTGGCATGTTAAGTAGAGCACATTTAAATTGAACAGTTTAGCTAGGTAAAGAAAGGTAAGATTAGGTAAGGTAAGGCAAGGTTTGCTTAGGTTAGGCAAAGTAATATTATATGGTAAGGTATAGATAGGGCAGGCTAAGATAGGCCAGCTTATGATAGGTAAGGCAAGGCATGGTAAGGTAGAGTAGAGATAGCTATGATTAGGTAATGTAGGATAAAGTAAAGTCAGGTAATGTTGGGAGCATATGCTAATAGCTCCACATGGCCTCAGGGCTCAATTTCGATGCATTAGCCCTTGAGCCTGTGGTAGGTAAGAACCCATTACCCCAGAACACTGGGCTAGGGTCACATCCAGGTTATCACAGTCTATCTTCCCCAAACGTCCCCAGGTATCCATTTATCAACCAACCGGAAAGGGAGGATGAACAGCTTCAAGCCACTTGGAACCATTGCTCCCAATTGGGGTCCATGCTTAAGGGGCCCCACAATAAGGTAATCTACTTCAGTATTGTTCAGTAAACACAGCAACACATCATAACATGCACCTGACACCACATTGCAGGCATTGCAGACAACAGCGAAAATCATAATTCCATTTTCATTTCTTAAAAAGTTGGTAGCTATAGTGTTTGCCTTCTTGTAGGCTTGGCAGTGAGCGGGGTCAAGTGAGACAAGTTCTAACATCTAGTAAATTGAGATGATCAACATTCTAATGTTGGATGTTTAAACATTAGTTTTCCATGAATCTCATAAGATCCCTCAGGGTATCCACTTCAAATTATGTTAATAAAAGTTTTCTGTTGAAAAAATTTAAAGTACCCAAGATTATACCTCAGTAAAATGTTGTGTAGTGTTAATCAAATTTTGGATCATTTCCTTTGCCAATAAACCTTGAACATGAACTACCTACCTTCTACAGTTTTGAAAGGAGAATCAAACAAATGTTACCAATTAGCAACCATCTCCTTTCATGCCACTCAACAAACACATTAATTGCTTTCCATTCTACCACAGAGGTATAAAATTCATAACAGACTTCATATATACATCCCGTATACTCCTATAATTTTACAGACCTTGATTATGAACCAGCAGCCCGCCCCCAAATGTTCCAAATTGAGCCCGGCAGCCCTGAAGACTGGCCCTGCTAGCCACTACAACACAGAGATGCTTATTGGCTAGGATAAGCTAGGTTTAATTAGTTTCCTCAGACTGCGTTAAGTTAGGTGAGGTTAGACAAGGTTGGGTTAAAATAAGTTAGGTAATTTAGATTGGTTAGGTAAGGCTGATTAAGGTTAGTTACCATCAGACTAAGTTAGGTTAGGCAAAGTTAGGTTAGGAAAGATTACTGGCTGGGCTATGTTAGGTAAGGTTAGTTTGTTAGGTTAGACAAGGATAGGTTAGGGAAGGTTAGGCTAGGTATGGCCAATTTGGGGTATCATTAGACTAGGTAAAATTAGGCAGGGTTAGGTTAATAAGACTAAGTTTAGTTTAGATGAGGAAAGTTATGGTGATTTGGTAAGACTAAGTTAAAATGCATGAAGTCAATTGTGGTAAAGGTTATATTAGGTCAAGTAAAATAAGGTCAAGTAAGATAGGAGAGATTAGTTTCGTTTAGGTTTGGTTAATTAAGATAAGGAAAGGTGTGGTTAGATAAGGTTAATAGAGGTGAAATCAGTTGTGGTAAAGATTAGCTTAGGTAATGTACTGTTAGAGATGGCGAGGTCAGTTATGATAAAATATCGTTACAAGAGAGGTTAGGTAAGACTGAGTAAGGTCGAGTAAAGTTTCAGGTTTCAATATTTTACCTAACAAGACAAAATCATACCCATATCAGTCTTAGGACAGGTACTTCCATCGAACACTTGCTCAATATGCTCCCCCATCACTCCCACACCTAGAATGATGGATATTAGTTCTAGTCTTCATAATGCTGTTCACCTGGTTACCTTCCCTTAGCATCATGTTAGAGAAAAAAGAACAAAACAGTACAGAAGGGGGGAGGGGGGGGGATTGGTTGTATCAAGTCGCCGATATCTCGTTTCCTACTTAATCAACTCCTCTTTTGCTGAAATATATGTCTTCTACTAACCTTTAAACCTCCCGGAAAACCATGAGAATATATAAAAACATAAGAGCAGTTAGTTAAGAAGCGATATGGAAGGTTGCATAGAGTAGTAAACGAGATATGGAAGGTTGCATAAAGTAGTAAACGAGGTGTGTAAGGGTGCATAAAGTAGTAAACGAGGTGTGTAAGGTTGCATAAAGTAGTAAACGAGGTCTGTAAGGGTGCATAAAGTAGTAAACGAGGTGTGTAAGGGTGCATAAAGTAGTAACCGAGGTGTGAAAGGGTGCATAAAGTAGGGAGATATGTAAGGATGCAAAAGAAATCCCGTCACGTGACTCATGAAACTCAGAATGAAGCAACAAGCATGCACTTACCGTGAAGCCTTTGTCGAGTTCGTGAATCCATTCTTCTTGACAGTCTTGAAATGAAAACTCACATCCAAGGGTCACCAAAATATTACTTCTGGTTCATTTCACTCGTTTCCTTCCCACAGATAAGAAGCAGTACACGAGAGGTTGAACAGTACGAGTTATTGTAAAATCAATCACTTCCTTTCCTTATTTCTTTCTTTATGACTTTTTCATGTTAACAATACACTTCTGGTTCGTTCCTTCACTTTCCTGAACACGGCCTTATTCAACAGTCTCTACTTTATTCACTAACTCAATAATAATAAAACGTAAGGCATTCACTGGAGCCATAATAGTCATGATATGGAAACAGTGCATCGCATAAAAATTTGAATACCTTTCCTTGGCATTCCCTAAATGTAATGCCAGAAGGTTAAGATAAGTATGAAATGTAGACACAGGATCACGAAAGTAGGTATAAGTATTGCAAGTAATTAAGTGCGCGTGTGGAAGTCTAACGATCGGGGGAGACACACTTAATTACAATACTTGGTAAATCTTAGGAACAGCGGCTCCTAGTGGGTGCGCATTTAGGGCACGGTGTGGTGGTAACTACAACATTTCTAGCACGTACGACGGGGTTTTGACAAGCGGACAGGCGTGTTTATGTCACAAGGGCGTATTTTTCCACGCGGGCTCTTCCTTTTCATCACCCCGGAGCTCGCAGTCTCATCGCCCATCGACTTGGAAGAAATCGTGAGGCCAGCGTGGAAAAATACACCCTTGTGACATAAACACGCCTGTCCGCTTGTCAAAACCCCGTCGTACGTGCTAGTCTGTAATTACCACCACACCGTGCCCTAAATGCGCACCCACTAGGAGCCGCTATTCTTAAGATTTACCCAATACTTATACCTACTTTTGTGAACCTGTGTACTTACATTCCATACTTAAGCTTCTGACATAATACATAAATATATAAAAATCAACCACCTCCTTTCTTCATTTTGCTTTCCTAACCTCCTTTCTTCACCCTTTCAGATTGACAATGCACTTTTGGTCCACTCCTTCACTACGCTTTTTTAAGTCTTTACTTTATTCACTTAATCGGTAATAATATCATATAAGGAATTCACTGAAACCATAATTCCACGTACTGAAATCCCTTCCCTTGGCGTTCCCTAATTAAAATCAAGGCCATCAAATCTTGGTGAGGTCATATAGGATAAATACCGAGCCTAGTAGTCCAGTGAGGAATACCAGAGCCTTGAGGGCCGCCACGAGGGAGGAAAACAATCACACGCCATCGCGGGTTCACAACTCGAGGCAGCGGCGCCATAACTGACCTACGGCTACGGGGAACAATTTCCACTGTAATGGCAATACCGCCGCGTGGGTCGTTTGTTTTTACTTCTTCTGGCTTTTCTCTTGATTTTTCAACCATATTTAGCTCAACGCAGTGGGTAGATAGAGCAATCAAAAGCAGAAAACTTAAAAGACTAATGTGTATCTTAACTACCCATCATCATCTTAAGCCATCACTAACCAGTCTCAGTAACGTATAAGAAGAAAAACAGTAAATATCAATAGCAAATAAATGTCATAGTGCCCATCCAACTGTACATAGACATAAGGACAGCCATCCTATAAATTATAGTTTGGACCATAGGATCAGTGTGGTCTGAATATCTATGTAAATGTGCACCTCCCCAGAGGAACATACATACACATCAATGAGAAAAAACTGTACCTGGATATAGAATAAATATATAAACTACAAAAACGTATATGGACGAGACAAGTGTGCCCGTTATCCCTCAGTGGTCTCGCTCCCTTCCCTTGCCCATACAAACATGCATAGCCACTAGTAAAAAATAAATTATACCTGATTAAGAAATAAGAAGAAAAAGCTACAAGAAACATATATGGACGAGAAAAACAAGTGTGCCCGTTATCCCTGGAAGCCCCCCCCCTTCCCTCCCCTTCGCCCCCCCCCCTCTCCCTCCCCCCGCCCCCGACCACAACAACAACATGACGCCAACGCAGTGGCTGGCGATCCCCACCGACATAATATTAACCAAGTTCCCCCCGAAGGTCCCCCTCGTCCAGGACGCCAGCGATGTCCTGCCTATCAACGGAAAGAAGATGACGGTCAAGCAGGAGCCAGCCTCGCCCACAGAGACCACGGAGACGGCCATAGAGACCACTGACACGGCGGCTTCCAGCGTGCCTGTGAGCCCCATGGTGTGCATGCTGCTCTCTCTCTCAGTAGTGTAATAATAGTAGTAGTAGTAGTATTGTTGATAGGTACTTTTCGGTATTTACATTATGCAGCCTTCCATCCCTCGTTTCCATGTCACGGCTATATTCACACTCGTTTTGAACTCTATATTCTCTTCTATGACTTTCCGGGAGGTTTAAAGGTTAGTCGAAGATGTGACTACAGAGGAGTGGTTGATTGAGCAGGAAACGAGATTGGAAAGGGTGCATAAAGTAAAGCTTAACTTAATTTTCTACATTTTGTAAGAGTATAAATCAACCCAGCACACAACATGACCCATTGAACACGAGTCATTTTGAGAGGCAGAAAGTAAAAGTAATAAACTTCAGAAATATATACCGCAAGTATCAATGAATCGACCTCAACCACTCACAACTTTTGCTTGTGCTTCCTGCCTTTTGGTGTTAGTTTATATCCATTCAAGGACCCGTCACACTCCAGTTTTCGTAGTTCATTTCTAATGGATCTTATCCTTTTTTATAGTAAAGGAAGTAGTTCAAAGGCAAATATGAATCAAAACAAAAAAGCCTGCTAAGAGCTGCCTCAATAAAAGAAAGTAGAGATGAGTAGCTGAAAGAGAGGTCAGTTTCAAATGGGATTCATCTTTCTCTGTAACCATTGCCATTGAAGATGCCTCGTTTCTGTGAATAATGTTTTTCTCTCATTTAAACTCACTGCAGTTGGCTGCTCCAAATTGATTACTTGATGTAAAGGGGGGGCCAAAGTCCCTACCCACCCATAGATTAGTTTGGGCTACAATTGTTAGATTTAAGTAGTTTTGATAAATGCAAATTAGTCCCACTGTACAAAAGGCAAATATGGCAGCGAATCGTCCTCCATCGTCGTGAGTTGGGCTCTCTATGAAAATTTACCTCAGTTTTCTTAGCCCCTTGCTTCAAGTCAGTAGGTTACTATTTATTTTTGTGACAATAGGTTACTATTTAAATGGTAACAAGTCCCATAGTTATGATCCGCTAGGTTTAGGTAGGGTTCTGTTAATTTATGAAAACACAATAACAGAACATTGGTTTGGTGGAGGAATTACTCGGCAGTCTTGAATTCAGCGTAATTCTGGATATTAATTAACCTTACTCTCTGCATTGTTCTCAAAATAACACATGTTCAAGGGGTTCTAATAAGTGCTGATTTGATTTCTACTTTAAAAATTAGTATGGAGCATAGAGTATAGTATGGATAGCCCTGAAACCATTCTTAACCCCTTCACTACGGCCGGGCCAAAACAGTACCCTGTGCCATATCCAGGATCGCTGCGCGCGCCAAATTTCAAATGTCGATATTGAATATAACAAGTTTTCAGCCATAAACTCAACATAATCATCATGTATTATATATGAAAACATGCAGAATTAAATGGTGCACATAAAGAAACGAAGTCAATTGATAATTTTGAGATGGCTAAAGCGAGCCAGGACACAGTATGCGCGTCCTCAGTTATGGTACAGTGCACGTAAAGACGCAGTATACGCATCCTCATGTTGAAGGGGTTAACTGTATGTATAACCACTTTGTGAATCTGAAATAATAAAATAAAACACTGAATTTAGGACATGATCTTTTTAAACTCTATTTAATCCGTCTTATAACAGATTCATAAAACAAAATTTCACTTAGCAAACTATTTCAGGAATGTATCCCATTTGCAAAGTGAGGTTTGCTTGTATTATGTGATATTATGGCAAAGTTTATTTGATCTTTCTTTGTTAATATAGAGGACTTGGTGGTCTGTAGGCCAAGTCAGGATAAACTAAGCAAGATAAGTTAAAAGAGTAAGTGAGTTTTAATTATTATCTGGAAAGATTTTAATATATTATATTCATTACTCATACTGACGACTGCCTTAAAAAGTAAGATTGGTAAAGTGTTAAGACATATTGAACTTTTTTGTCACAGCATAAAGTTACTTTCCTCCAAACATATCTAACTTTGACTTCATTTGTGACCTCTTGACCTGCTATAATGACCCTCTGGTCACCCAGCAGTGGCCTCAGAGTGAGGCATCTGTGGCTGGTGTCATCTCTGGGACTAACATTTATCACGGTAACAGAAAAGTCAGCTGTGTACCTCGCACGATGGAGAGACAAAATTCATGCTGGAGTACCACTGGCCACCGCCGCAGCAGCCCAGTTGAAACAAGCAAACATCATCATTGTCACCTCGAGGCCAAAGAACCCAGATTACAAGGTCAGCACCACTTCCCTCGCTAAGGCTTTTGGGTGGGGAGACAATTGTGAGGGTACTCTAATTTTCTTATTTCTATTAATGCTACTATAATAAAAAAACATCTATACTTTTTTCAATTGCTAATTGCATATTTTCCTTGATATAACTTGAGAGTGGGTTCTGTAGAAAAGAAAGTACAATAATTATCATGAATTATTATGTGAATTAAATTCATGAAAAATGAAAGAGGAGAGAAATTATAGAATCTGTCATGAGAGGAAAAGTAGACATTTTGAGGATTGGTGATACACAACTGAAAGGGCACAGTGTACTAGATTATAGAAGGGCCGGTGAAAATAGGTTGTGGGAGGACTGGTGTGGGGAACTCTTTTAAAGAGTGGAGACACTCTTGCCATGGCCACCTCCTTGGATGAAGATCTTGTGACAAGACAGGGATTCTAATATATTTAGATAGATAAAATTATCAGATAATTATCTTACATCTTGTGCCACAATCATTACTGGTCCACTGACCCCAAAAGAACCATCAGTAGTTAAGACACACCTACACAACATTACCAAGTTATCAACTCTATACTAAGTCTGACAGCAACACAACCCTCACCAATCCATCCACAGGTGCGGGAATTCACAGTGGCCACCAAGCGCAGCCGGCCAGTCAACTTTAAGCTCCTGCTGGCCAATGTGGGCGTACGGCTGTCCATCAGCCTCACCTACCAGGGCCACATCTATGGGGACAAGCCAGTCAAGCGGTGCAAGAAGCATGACGAGTGTTCCTGGTGTGAAGACCACAAGTATAATGAAGCCTTCTGCATCATCAGCAAGTTCCACCACTACGAGCTTGACCCCAAGGGCAACCCAACAGCTATTCTTACCCCACAAGTCGAACACCTGGACACAGATGGCTCAATACAGTTCTCGGTGGTGTTCGCCTGCTGGAACTCGTGTGATATCCACGTACCCTTTGGCAAGGAGATGACGCTGCACATCGAAATTACTCATAATGGGTCAGTGTTCTGGGGCTGCTTGTTAAGGGGAGGGGGCAACTCCCTCTTCTCTGAGTCACTGTCTGTGTGTGTGGAGCTCCACTTCTTTTTGGGTCAGTAAATAGATGATGCTTGATAGGGGGAGTAGGCCTCTGATTTTTATTTCTAGGTTGGTGTTGAGGGACTTCTTGGTC
Organism: Eriocheir sinensis; assembly: GCF_024679095.1. Lineage (NCBI taxonomy): Eukaryota > Metazoa > Arthropoda > Malacostraca > Decapoda > Varunidae > Eriocheir > Eriocheir sinensis. The sequence goes on along the minus strand of NC_066567.1, from coordinate 3,364,259 downwards.
ACAGAGGAAATGGGGCCCCACTGTCTTTGTCCAGCTTTTGTATTGCTCCTTATTTTTCAGGTTTATGTGATATTTGATCATGAGGTAAACTAGGGCTCTCCTTTCTTGGTTCCCCTCAGAAGGCTGAATAATGACAAATTGATAAACAGAGACATGAATGTACAAGCCAGAAAGATTAATTGTTTCTGTGTATATTAGCATATCTCTTGATGGTATCTGTCTGCTGCAGTCTGTCACGTTTCTGTCTGTTCTGAAGTCCATCTATTTTCTACCTATCCAAGTTTCTGTCTCCCTCCAGCTCTTCTGTACACACATATGAAATTTATATTTTCTTTCTCTCCAGGTTTCCGTCAGCCTCCATCTGCTCCACACACAGATAGGAGGCTGCATTTTATCGTGACCCTACAAACACCAATTTTTCCCTTGTCACAGTCGATGCCTCTTTACAGGGATGTGAAGAAGGTGGAGTACAACATTCAGTGTTGCCAGAACCTCCTGAGAGATGCCTTCAAGGACAGGAAGAGAAAGTTGTTTTCCCAGTCAGAGAACACACAAGAGGTAGGAGGTTGTCAAGCATCTCAAAGAATGAACATAAAGCCACGAGTAACACTCCTGCTACATCTAAGCTAAAAATTAAAGATACTCAAACTAAAAGAGTCAAGTTTTAGTGCTTACCTATCTCTCTATCTATGTTATGTCTCCAACTTTCCCTGTTCTGGCACCCCCTCACTGCACACTCAATCCCTTGCCTGCCGACTCTCTATGTTATGTTGATCTATTTCACTGGTGGCTCCCCTTTGACACACCCTCCCCCAACCCTGCACTTATACTCTTCACAAAATCATCCTCACTCATTCTCATCCCATATCTAAACTATCTCAAAAATAACACATTTTACCCACTCTACCACTCCCTTTGATGGCACACCTATATAAAAACTCCGTCTTTATTATTTTTATCCCATCTTAATGCCACATGTACTTCATATGTCACTGATTTTCACATCATGTATTTGTGATTGCTGTACTACATTCCACATCCATGTCTCTAAAGCATATGAGAGTTGGAAGGATAATTTCTTTCACCCTTTTTCATTCCTGTGCTCACACTTCTTTTCATCAATACTTTCTCCAGCATACCTATTACCTGTCTGCCCTTCACTGCTCTCTCCCTCACCTCTTCCTCCATGCTCCCTTACTACATAGAATCATCTCTTAGTGCTTAAATTCAATCACTTCCTCCATCCTGTCCCCCAAACTGTTATGTCATACTGTCATACCCTCTGCCCTAACTCTGTGGCTTTGCAAAAATCAAGACTCTGCTCTCTTGCCCCATCATATATCATTACACTCTTCTTGCTATTATTTACTTGTAACTTTCTTCTCATACTTCTCTTACACAACCTCTAACTCATCCATGGTCCTCTACAGCAGTGGTTCTGAAACTTTTCATTACCAACCCCTAGGAATGGGTTCTTCTCTCCACGCCCCCTTGCACATATAGATAAAATTGCATTGCTCTTCAGCATCTTCCCACTTAAACTCATTGACCTCCTCCATTTCTTCACCATTCAAAATTATTCTGCATTCTTTTTCACATTCAATTCCCACTCAATATGGGCATACAAAATCTACAACCTCACTTCTACTCCGCTCACAACCATCACTTTACTTTTGTTGACATCTACTTTCAGCTTTCTCCTTTTACAGACACTATCAAAAACACTGACCAAATTTTGTAGGTCACTTTCATTTTCTGCAATGAGCACCGTGTCATCAGCAAACAGTATCCAATTCATCACCCACTTCCTTCCCTCATCGAACAGGCTTACTCCAACTTCCCCAACTTTGCCCTTCATTTCTCTAATAACACCATCCATATAAATATTGAACAACCATGGTGACATGACACACCCCTGCCTTAAGCCCACTTTTATCTCAAAATGTTCACTTGTTTCTCCAGTAATTTTGACACACGCAGATGCATCCTCATAGAAAGACTTTATTGCACTAAGCAGTTTTCCTCCCACACTATATATCTTTAAAACATCCCACAATGCAATCCAATTGACTCTGTCATAAGCTTTTTCCAAATCCATGAAAGCAGTGTATAGTTTCTTTCCTTTTGCTATTATTTTTTCTACTACCATCCTGAAGGCAAAAATCTGATCCACACATCCCCTTCCCTTCCTGAAGCCTCCTGATTTTCTCTTCTGTAAGTCTTTGCACCCTCTCTATTATGACTTTTCCATATACCTTTCTGGGTATACTCAGGAGACTTATACCTCTATAGCTCCCACACACCCCTCTCCTGCCCTTCCCCTTGTACACTGGGACAATGATGGCTTTTGTCCAGTCTGCTGGCACCCCCCCCCCTCCCATGCTACTTCACATATCTTGACCATCCATTTAACAACTACATCTCCACACTTTAACACTTTAATCTTTTTATTGCCTGATTTACTTCTTCATATGTTATACTTCTTTCTTTATATACTCCTCCTCTACCTGTACTCAAAACTGCTGCTGTTACAGCTGCTGGACATCCATCCTCAAAATTCATTAAGTTTTTGAAATATTCTCTCCATCTCTCTTTCACAGCTTCCCCGTCTTTCAACATCTTTCCATTCTCATCCATAACTTCATTTATTTTCTTGAGGAGATATTTTCTGCATTTCTTGTGTTTTTTACTTTTTTCCAATATGATTTCCTGTTTCCTTTATATTTTTCACTTAGTCTTTCCAAAGTCTTCATCAACTCTCTTCTTACTTTCTTTTATTGCTTGTTTTAATTTCATTTTGCATTTTCTATATTTCTTTTTCCTTTCCCTTTTTACTTGCTCAGCCACATTTCTCTCTTGAGTTTTCTTAAAAAGTTCCCTTTTCTCTTTTACTATCCTCCTTATCTCTTCTGTCCACCATGAATTTCCTTTTCTTTTTCCATCTCTCACCACTTTCATCCCTGACACTTTTTTTTGTTGTAGTTACCATTATTTCTTTAAATGTTCCAAAAACTTTTTCAGTATTTGTATTATCTTTTACACTTTCCCATTTTTCACTTAAGGCCTCTGCCATTTCACATTTATACTCATCTTTTAAGGTGGCAAGCTTAATACAACAAACCCAATCAGGAAAGGTCATTATATCTTGTGTTTTCTCCAAAGCACTGCCTCAGAAAAACTGATAATTTTAAAATAGTTATTGGCCTCATGACTGTGAATGAATTTCACATTGCTGAAGATTAATGACATGGCCCAAACAAGAAATAATGGTACTGAACTTAAATGTAAGGAAACATATCCTGACTGCACCAAATTATTTTTTAGTGTTGTAAGAGAAAGGAATAATCTGCCATCTTCAGTGGTTCAATGTAACATGATTGATTAGTTTAAAAACAAATTTGACCACCTCTTCCTCCACCTTAACATTGCTAGGGCTGAGATTTTCAGATTAACACTGGCTGTTTGCTGTTATTTTGGTTTAGGAACAGACCACATCATCTGAATCACTGGGTCTGTGTGGTTTGAACATCTTTGTAATTCACTGTACCTTGGTCCCTTATCAGTGCTGCCTTAACAAATCTCATCTTTTACTTTCAAACAAATTAAATGTACTACTTAGAACTGCTGGATTAAGGTACAGCAAAACCACTTATCAAGATTATATGACAGAATAAAGAGTAACACATTACCTTCTATCTCCATCAGAATCCCTCCAAAGCTTCCGCTGCCTCCTCCAAGACCTCCAGTACCTCGTCCTCATCCTCAAAGTTATCCTTGAAAGCCTCGACCAAAGCCTCCTTGTCTTGCCCGCCCACCTCACCGCCCACCTCACCCACCAGAGTCAAAAAAGAAAAGGCTGTGGATATTGTTGTGGTGAGTAGATGAATGCACAGTCACTCAGTCACTCCCCAATGTTACCAGATTGTTGTACTCAGCCTCTTACATATACCGATTTCCAACCCCAAAATTGTCTCCTGTGCCCCAGTAACGAGATTCATTCATAGTTATCACTAAAAGAGTTAATTCCTGATGTTTCCTGGCAATAGTTATGCATCAGAAACCGGTAAATACTATGCTCTGAGTACGATTATCTGGCAACGGTGTCACTCCCACTCACACGTCTCTTTGCGTTGCCATGTTAGTGAAGGGAGGGCGAGGGTGCAGGCAGTGCTAGGGAAAATGTGTGCCCTTTTGTCCCTCAATGAGTTTAGGTTTGAATTGCACTGAATTATTAATATCCAAACACTAGGCAGCAGAGACCATTAGGGTTAAGTCATAATTTGAAACTGAATTAGGCCAAATTAGATGAAAAGTAAGAATGCTGTGTTTGTAGCTGATTCTTAATGGACTAAAGAAAATAAGAGGTAAAGGCAGGAATATTTAAAGGTTTGAGGAAAGGACTGCAGCTCAAGGCACGTGGCTAAGGATACTATAATCTGTCCAAATTAACTTGGCCAATTTGCACCGAGAAGCCCCTCCCCATACTGGCTAAGCTCTGCCCCCCCTCTCACCCGATTGGCTGTTCATGACGTCATGTATTGTTTCAGAGACACGAACCAAATACATATGATTGAGATAATCTAGCTAGTTTCATGATTAAAAAATATTCATAATTTAACTGAATGATGGCACTCTGATTTAACAATCAATGACATCACCTAAGAAACAAAGTACAATAATAATACTGCCTGTTTTCAAAGGAGACCGGGCCCTTCAAAACAATACAGCAGCAGCATTGAAGCCGATAGTAGGCTATCTATAAAGTAATACACACTTTCCGTCATTATTTCCTACATAGCTCATTCACATACATAGGCATACTGAATATAATCACATAAAAAGTATCTTCTACAGCAACTTCATACAGGTAGGAATCATTGTATTAAAGAATAAGTTTCGTATCTGTGGCTTAGAGGGGCTGGTAGGCTATGTACACTTGGCGGGACGGCAGGTGACAGAGAGCGCTGCAGGCGACCAAGGAGACTATATTATATATAGCCTCCATGCAGACGACACACCACCCGTCCCTCCAAGCAACAAATACAAAACTTATTCCTTAATACAATGATTCCTACCTGTATGAAGTTACTGTAGAAGATACTTTTTATGTGATTATATTTAGTATGCCTATGTGAATGAGACATGTAGGAAATAATGACGGAAAGTGTGTATTACTTTATAGATAGCCTACTATCGCCTTTAGTGCTACTGCTGTATTGTTTTGAAGGGCCCGGTCTCCCTTGAAAACTGGTATTATTATTATTGTACTTTGTTTCTTAGGTGATGTCGTTGATTGTTAAATTAGAGTGCCGTCATTCAGCTAAATTACGAATATTTTTTAATCATGAAACTAGCTAGATTATCTCAATCATATATATTTGGTACATGTCTCTGAAACAATATGTGACGTCATGAACAGCCAATTGGGTGAGAGGGGGGCGGAGCTTAGCCAGTATGGGGGAGGGGCTTCTCGGTGCAAATTGGCCAAGTTAATTTAGACAGACTATAGAACCATACCTGTCTGATTGTGCTGCAACTCCTACTGTGAATCCCTCCCTGCTTCAATGGCCATGGTATTAGGAGAGCTTTGTGGTAAGAGGAGTACACTCTGACATCCAGTGGTAAAAGGGAAGATAAAGAGGAGTGTATTCTGCCATCTGGTGTCATTGGAGAAAGATAACAACAGTGCATTGCAGGAGGGGCTGGATGAGGAGAAGAGGGACCTGATAGAGCGGCTGGTGAGGACGATAGGCGGCAACACCTACAGGATCCCACACCTGGTGAGGATAAAGCAGCATGATGCCTTGGAGTTTAAGGCCAACGGCACTAAGTGAGGGCAGGACTGGGGCCCGGAGGAGTGATGGTGCCAACTCTACTGCTACTGCCGCCTCCACCACCACCACCACCTTGAGGAGAGGGTTCTTATGCTCACAATTAATGATGCAAAATAATGTGAATGTTTGATCATATTGGTCATGATATAAGATGTTTAGTTGTGTGTATATACATTAGAAAAAGAAATGTGTAGGAAAAAAACTTCAGATCCAGCTTTAAATGCACACTTCCTCCAGGTGAATGTACATAGTAAAGGACCAGACTATAATCACTACTGTTGTTTAGTGTTCAAAACAAAGGTGGGAGCCAGGTGCCTGTGCTGCAGCGTGCATAATTCATCCCCATGGCCTGGTCATGGGCTGGACTCATGAACACATACCAGTACTCTTGCAGAGAGTTTTGGAACGAGTCTCTGGGTACTGCTGGGACCTCACACACCACACCCCTGTCCCCCTCACTCAAGGGGAGACACTAACCACTCTTTGTCTTAGCAAAAATAATCTGCCTGAGTGAGGCTCCAACCTCATCCTGGCAGAGCAGAGCCTTAATTCACTGCACCACTGGAACGGTGTGTGTGTGTGTGTGTGTGTGTGTGTGTGTGTGTGTGTGTGTAAGTGGGTGGGTGGATGAGTACTCCCTCACACCACTAGCCTAGTATGGTGCCTGTACATGTGTCAGTATATCAGAAGTAACAAGAGGGAGGAGGAAACATACATAAACAGTTCATGACCAGTCTAACCAGTCACTCCAGCAGCCACATTGCACTAATTCAGATTTTTTACATAAAATCTCAGCTTATCCTGACTCATCCTCAGCAAACCAGAAAGCAAAATTGGGAAGTAGAGACAAAGGAGAGACCCAACTACTTCACTGTCATGTTTGTTCGTTCGCATCCTGCCCACTCTTAGTTCATCTTTCTCTGCAGCCCCACCGCCACAAACAGCAAGCACTTCTTCACTTGCCATGTTTCGTATATATTTTCTTAACAGGCTGACCAAGGGATCAACAATAAGTAAATGAATAAAATAATCCCCAAAGAAATGCAGCTTCCACAAAGAATACAGAAAAAGATGCCAAAAAAGAATGTTCAAATTTAGTCCTTGAGATGTCCTGATACTCTCCTCTGGTTAAACACCTTTTCCATGATTGTCAAATACCTCAACACTAATAAGGAGTCTGTGAGGGTTGAGGAGCTACAGCAAACAAGATGCCTACTGTTTGCTACCCTAAACGACCCACCACCAACACTGCAAACACTCATCCTCACGTCTTAACACCTTTTACATGGATATTTTAATGCCTCAAATAATTCTTCAAGGAGTGTGTGTGGAGGAGGTATGGCCAACATGCTTCACACGGCACTGGGTAATTAAAGAGTGACTGTGTTGTGGTGGTGGCGGTGGAGTGGCATCACGGCCTCTTGCTAAACACACACCTATAGATCCTCTTGGGGCTCTTAGGAAATATGGTTGTTTATTATTAAGTCAAAACTTCTTCCTTCATTGTTGACAAATATGCAATTCACATTTTCTTTTTCTTGGAATTGTTAGTTTTATCTCTGTTGTTGAATTTAGGATTTTATCTTATTTGTGAATGTCTTTAGTTATTGAACACTCTTGAATGTTTCTATGTATATATTTAAGAGGACGAAGAAGGGTTCCACTCTGTACAAACCATGCATAGTGTGATATTGCACACTATGAATATTTAGGAAAAACAGGGATTCGCTCCACACGCTTTTCTAACATCTCATCACCACAGCTGATCCACACTTCATGCCAAAAACATGCAAATGCCCCACCACAGGATGCCCAGTCTGAGGGTGTGCTCTAAGAAGCTTTTGCCTTGAGGTGCAATCCTTAGTCAAACTCATTTTCCATGGTCCTATAGTGTCACCTAATATACAAGAACATGGGCAACAGAAACCCATGCATGTAAGAAGTTTGCATACAGGTTCCATGGAAACCAGTGTCATAAAGAATGTTTGGTCAGACGCCCGCCATTTTAGGCTAACTTAAACTACACGGTGCCCACACCTTGCACATGTGAGCATAATACAGAATGTAAAACATAGCAAACTTCATACTGTAAGAAATTAATATATGATATGACTCAATCCATTTACTCTGTGGAAAATAAGGTTGCGGGTGATGAGAGTGTGGGTTCCAAGGCTCAAGTCAGGGCTACTGGGCCAAAGAACCTCCAACCAATAACAACTCATCAGTGACGCACCCAGAGGTAGGCGGAGCCCAGCCCCAGTACATTCACAACACACACACATACACACAAAAAAACACAGTCTCTCCTGCTTCTCCTTCCCCTCCCTCTCCTCTCTTGCACTGTATACATCTCAGGTACTGTCATTGGCATGTCCCTATTGTGGGCTTTATTGGGTATCATTTCTATTGCTTTTGTTATCTCATGAGCAGAAGCAGTTACCTCAAGAGACAACAATAGAGCTGACACTTAATGCTTGATGGAATAGCTTAAGCTGGCAAGCAGGGAAGAACAGCGGGGAGGGCGAGGGCCATCCAAACAGCCGGTTACACGTGCAAAGAGGTGACACACATATAAAACGTGAATGTCACTTTACCTTTACTTTGAATTGTAAATTGCATACCAGGAGATTCAGCCAGCAGTTGTGAAGGTTCAAATATACTATAAGGCCATATTAGGTGATATACATACTATGAGCATGTAACATTAGGTGAAATTCTTTACACATGTAACAAGATTAGTGGAGATAAACTTCATTTGGGGACTATGAAGTCAAAGGAGTTGTTTTTACATCTTATACTGCCTCATATCATTTGAGACAACAGACCAGTGATCCACGGTTTGCTTTACCTAATGGCATACTTGGCCCAGTGGGAATGTGTTTACTGGCAAGGAAAGCCATATGTCAATGGGCATTTACTGATCCTGCTATCCTTGTTTTTGTTAATGGAGGTGTGTGTTGCCTCCTTTGTCTCGTCGTAATGTTGCACCATTTTGTTTAGGCTGCGTGGCCACTGCCTTCTCCCTCAGGCTCTTAGGAGTGGCAGGCTGCAACATGGCAATGCAGCTCTAGAAGTGGTTGTAACAAGGAACCGGTGTCACCATCAACTAAGTCAGTGGTTGGACCGACCTTCATGGTTCCTCTTAACTTCTTGCTTAGTCATCACATGAGAACAAATGGCATTATGACTACATTATTCCTGTGGGTAATTAGTGCACTGGAGTGATGTTACTCCAATGTATTTACTTTTTTCTTCCTGGAGATAAAAGTGGGTTTAAGGCAGGGATGTGTCATGTCACCATGGTTGTTCAATATTTATATGGATTGTGTTATTAGACAAATGAAGGGCAAAGTTGGGGAAGTTGGAGTAAAAATGTTCGCTGAGGGAAGGAAGTGGGTACTGAATTCAATACTGTTTGCTGATGACACAGTGCTCATTGCAGATAATGAAAGTGACTTACAAAATTTGGTCAGTGTTTTTGATAGTGTCTGTAACAGGAGAAAGCTGAAAGTAAATGTCAACAAAAGTAATGTGATGGTTTGTGAGCGGAGTAGAAGTGAGGTTGTAGATTTTGTATGCCCATATAGAGTGGGAATTGAATGTGAAAAAGAATGCAAAATAATTTTGACAGGTGAAGAAATGGAGGAGGTCAATGAGTTTAAGTACCTTGGATCAGTTATGTGTAAGCATGGTGGTACGGAGGGAGAGATAAGAGAAAGGGCATTGCAAGGAAGAAGGGTGGTGGGGTCTCTGGGACGAATCATGAATGGCAGAAGTGTGAGCATGGAGGTAAAGAGGGATTTGAAACATACAATAATAGTACCAACCCTCACATGTGCAAGTGAAATGTGGGCCTGGAATGAAAGTCAGAGGTCTAGAGTGCAGGCAGTGGAAATGAGTTATTTGAGGAGTGCTTGTGGTGTGAGTAGAATGGATGGAATGAGTAATGAAAGTGTGTATGAGCATTTTGGAATGTGTCCCAGGGGTGAAGGGAAGAAGTGTGGAGTGGTGGAAGAAGTAAAGTGACAGACTTTAAAGTGGTTTGGCCACATGGAGCGAATGGAGGAGAGGAAGATGACCAGAAGGGCGTATGTGAGTGAGATAGAGGGAGGGAATACTAGAGGACGCCCTCTAGTGAAATGGAGGGATAGGGTGCAAGAGTACATTAGGGAGAGGGCGGAAAGATCTTTGAGAAACTTTGAGTAGGCAAGGAGGGAGTGTCTGGATGGAGAAAGTTGGAAACTCTTCTGCCATGGCCATCCCCTGGTGGGAGCTCCTAGGAGCAGGTGTCGATGAAATGATGATGATGGTTCCTAATTTCACTGAGACAGGCATGGCCTGAAGTCTAACAAAACTGGTGTTGTATAGCATTGTGACATAATGGGCACATATACCTTTTTTTTTTTTTTTTTTTGTTTTGTTTTGTTTTTTGTTGTATAATTTTACTTAGTTATTTAGTTTGAGAAGGAAAATATGTTATTGAATTGTGGGAAAGCCTTATCATTACATTTTTCCTGTTATTGGGTAGGAGCTTTGAAAACGTAACAATGTTCCTTTTCCTTCCTAGACGGTCCTTCAAATGTCTCCTTTAGGGGATTTACAGGGTCATCTTTCATACAGTTTTTGTACATATAATGTTGGCCTCAGGAACATTTGGTCTTACTGGGCAAGGGACAGTGGTGGGCAGGCACGCAACAACTTTTGCAATGCAATATGTGAAATAAATTTGTTTCTGTCATGCTGCAGTTGTGCCGCAACTTTTTAGATTTGTAGAATTGGTTGCAATGCAGCTTTTGCAAACTTTTTCAAATACAAGCATATCATGCAACCTTCTTCAACAATAACTGAAGTTAAGGCAAGAACACGGGGAATCATATTTCAAGTGGCAACTGCTTACCTGAAAATACATTTTATTTATCAAAGTGACTATTTTACCTGATGGCTGTCTGCCACACGTGAAAGCTTTCACGTGTGCTGCAGCATGAATCATGCCAACAGATAATGGAGGGCGACTCAAAGGGTGTCTGGTTGACATTCCAAGGGGACCTACTGCTATACACCTAACTTATATAAAAAGCAATACAAGCACATATGTAGTGTTTTGCCAGCATATCTATAAAGGCATTGCATGTGATATCACATGGGACAAGAAGCCTGGTTGGAGCTGATGAAAGCCACAGTGGTGGATTGCCTTTACCTTAATTATCACAAACACTTTTCCTCCACTTGTTCATTAATCATAGTACAAAACTGCTGTGTTATTGTAATGGCCCCACACACAAACAGAAGGCTCCATAACCCCTTAACCCCTTCCGCACCGCTCCCGTTTACCTGACCCGGGCCTGTATACCGCCCATATCTCATGTCACAGCTCTCCATATCAATCCGTTCACCTGTGCACACGGACGTGACGGTTTATCGTAGTTCATCCCCTATCACATACATGTGTACGTTCCAGTGGCAAAGAGGTTAAGCCACGGGGATCCCTTTGGTTCAATGGCAGAGAGTCCACCTCAAGTCTCAGGGCCCTGGGTTTGAATCCCAGGCAATGTTTGGAAAAAGAATTATTCTCCCAAGAAGATCAATTCCTCTTGTGCTTTGAGAAGTGGAAAAGAAAACAGAACATTGTTGGATGCAGAAATAAGTAGAATGTTTTACTTGAAGATGTCAATTTTGGGTAATATTTTTTAGGTTGCAGTTATGCTTGTAGTCACGCTTGCAGAGCAACTTTTCAAAATGGTTGTACCTGCGGCACAACTTTGGCAGCAGAGTTGCAGGTGCACCTCCGACACCAAAAATAAGTTGCGTGGGCCCACCTCCAATAAGGGGAGGGACTGGATGACACAAAGACCCACCCAAACTATTGTATTTCTCCCATGCCTTTCCTTCACACACTCCAGTTTAATGCTAACTCAGGGAGAGGAACTCACTCACAATGGCTGTTGTTCCCAAAGCTGTAATCTTCCACTCACCAAAATGTAAGGATGATGTTCCTACTGCCAACCTACTGGGAGGGACATTTTTACCTCCGTGGAGCCAAAGCCAAACTTGTCAGATTTTATTAAACTATTTTGGCAGCCATTTTTGAGTACTTGTGCATGTGTGTGTGTTGTACCGATAACTGATACAAATTGGGAGAGGACCTTTTTTTTTTTTTTTCCATGCTGCAGCCACAACTGTAGTCACCACCAGTCAACTAGACCCTCAAGTTCCACCCCCTTCCTGAGGTCATTACTGATTGGCTGAAGTCATTTTGTTGCCTTTTATAGAGATAATAAACCATTAGTGGGGGAGGGAGGGATGGGGTGGAGCTCAGGGGCCTAGCTGGAAGGCAGTGGCTATAGTAAGGCAAGACCCACAGCAGGTGATGCTGTTGTTTCTGTAATGGTACGTTTGCTGGTGCCACAGCTGTGTGCAGCTCTTAGCCTCAGTTATTGTTATTATCATTACCATTATACCTCATTTTTTTCATAATGTATGTGTGTAATTCACTCATGGTCTGACCATGTGCTGGAATCATGATCTCCAGCCAGTACTCTCCTGCAGAGAGCTTTGGAGAATATTAGCCAGTTTATGGGCATAGCTGGGCCACACACAACACCCCCTCATCCCCCTTGCTCAAGGGCCATTACTTAGCAGCAGAAAAATCTTTCAGCCTGAGCAAAGCACAACCCTCAGCCTGCTGGAATGGCAAGCCAAGTGCTATCCACTACACCATGGGAGTGGTATGTGTAATAATGATAACAATAAATAATAGTGTGTGAGACAAAACCACACCAGTGAAACATTTTACCTATCATATTCAGGGACTTTTTCAATACTCGCACCTTTATGTATTGCCTGAAGTGCGTGTTGCAGGCACTGTCCTTCCCTTGAGATGTGATCAGGTGTAATAATGTCATCCTCTACCTATGTCTCCAACACTATGTCCCCTCACAGTAACTTCCCTCAAGTCAGTGGCCACGGCAGACCCACCTTCAATATTCCCTATTCCGGCCCCCCTCAGCATATTCAATCCCTTGCCTGCCAACTCTCTCCTCCAATACTCATCCACTATACACCCATTCAGTCACCCCACAATCCCCTCCCTTTGTTATTACACCCATACCAAAACTCATCTCTTCATTTTTTTCTCCGTCCCATCTTGACACACCACAACATACACCTCTTAGGTAGATCATTCCCACCACTCATGTTCATGATTGCTGTGATACATTTCACATTCATATCTCTGATGCACATGTCAGACTTGAGAGGATAATGCTATGCTATTCCTATACTCTTTTTTTTTTTACCCCCATGCCCACACTTCTTTTCATAACTCTGATACACAATATTACCTGTCTACCCTTCACTGTCTCTCTCTTACCTCTTCCTCCATGTTCCCATCTTACATAGGACTGTCCTTAAGTGTTTAGATTCAATCACTTCCCCCTCTATGGTGCAGTGGTTAGTGTCCCTAACTATGAATCTGCGGGCCTGGCTTTAAATCCCAGCCTGGGTAGTCGGCATGCAGTCCACCCAGCTGTTCACCCTTTCTTTGTGGCTGGTCTATAAATGAGTACCTTGGGAAACTTGGGGAAGGTATACTGTGGTGACCTCAATGTTACACCGGCCCTGCGTTGGGTTTCTTTCCCACCACAGGCTCAAAGGGCATACGTGATGGAGATGAGCACCGCCACCACACACTGGTGTTTTTTTGTTTTTTTGTCAGTAAAGAAACCAATTTAAAGGCAACAAAAATAAATTTTAGAAAAAAAATCCTGCTAATTGCTGCTCTTGTAAAATATAAAAGTAAAGAGTGGCCAAAAGAGAGGTCAATTTTGGATGGAGAGGTGTACTGATACACTCCTCTTGAAAGAGGTCAAGTTATAGGCAGGAGGAAATACAGACAGAGGAAGACTGTTCCAGAGTTTACCAGCATAAGGGAAGATGAAAGAGTGAAGATGCTGGTTAACTCTTGCATAAGGGGTTTGGACAGTATAGGGATGAGCTAGAGTAGAAAGTCGAGTGCAGCGGGGCTGCGGAAGGGCGGGAGGCATGCAGTTAGCATAGTGCGTGGTCCCAACTTTAGCTCACCTTGACTTCCTCCATCCTCTCTTCCCCCAACCAGATTTGACAGTGTCATATTCTCTGCTCTGTCTCTGTGTGGCTTTGCTCTCTTACCCCTTCAAATACAATTTCCTTACTCTCTCCAACATTTACTTTTACCTCTCATCACTAATCCTATTAAAATTCATCCACAACCCTTTGGAGCATCCAATCAGTTTCTGTTGACACTATATCTGCACATAGTCCTGCCACCAAGGACTGCTTTGTAATTCTCATTTTCAGCCTTACACCAATATCCTCTTCTCAGGCTTTCATTTCTCTCACAGCCATCCATATAGATACTGAACTGCTGTGGTGACATCACACACCCCTATCAAACCCACACCAACACCACACCAAAACTCTTAACGTGACTCCCCATTGCATACACAGAAGCACTCACATCCATATAAACAGACCTGCGGATCCCATAAACCCTTTTAATCAACCCTGTGGTAGCCCTTCTCGGTCTCCATGTAAGCAGGAAACAGCTTCCTACTCTTTCTAGGTACTTTTTAACCATCATTTTCAGTGCAGAGATGTGATCTGCACATTCCTTCCCTTTCCTAAATCCCCCTTGCTCATTGTCTACATTTTGACAGTTATTTTCATCATCCATCCATGGAAGACCCTTCCATACACATTTCCTGGCACACTGAATAAGCTTATTCCCCTACATCTATTGCAATCAACCTTACTCTTCCTTTGTACAGCAGCACAGTGATAACAGCTTTTGTTCACTATTCTGGCACCTCTCCCTGCTTCTATGCATCGTCTCCACAACTTCATCACCATATTTTATCATTACTGTTTTACCATCAAAATCCTTCCTACTCGAAATTTCTCTCTTGGCTTGTCTATTTCACCCCTCTCACCTCCCTAAAGGCAGAAATCATGAACTCCAAAATCTTTGTATTCAATAAATCAATGGTAAAGATTTGAGTGTCCATTTATCAATATCTACACACCTCCATGGAGCAGTGGTCAGCGTGCCTGGGTTAGAATCCCGGCCCAGGTAACTAGATGGCCTGCAGCTCACCCAGATGCTAATCCTCCCTTTTGGGCTGGTCGATTAATGGGTACCCAGAGAAGCATGGGGATGGTAAACTGTGGCAATCCCAAAATTTACAGTGGTCCGTGTTCCAGGGTAATGGGCCGATAATACTGAGATGAGCACTGCAACCACACGCAGCTATAACGTCAGCGCCCACCGCTACCTTTGCCTTACCTCTATTAGCATCTCACAGTTTTGCATGCCTGCAGATTTTTGTTTGAACTCTTGCCCGGTGGCATTATATTTGCCTGTTTGTGGCAGTCAAATTTGAAAGACAATCTTTTTTTAAGTAATGGTTTCTGCCTTTTGACTGCAAAACTGTAAATAGCCACCCTACATTAATTTGTTCTTCCATGCTAGTAACTTCTCGTCTCCCTCCCACACTCTCATTCAATACAGATTCTGAATGCTTCTTCCTTATTTCATCGTTCTTTTAACAAGCACCCCGTCCCTCCTCTTCAGTCTGTCACTCTTCCCCACATTTTTCTTTTAGCTGCTTTATAATAGAGTTCCTTGTTCTACAAATTTCTCCCAACCAATGCATACTTAATGCCATCATGTATGTGTGAGGAAGATGTTATATTTCCACTGACTTTGTATGAATTTATTAATTATAATTTCAATAGTCTTTATATTTTCTTGTCCTCTATTTGAAGATTTTACATCAGGTCAGACAAATCCGACTGCCACAGTGACAGCCCAAAGTGCCTCTGAAGGTTAGTCTTCTATTGTCTTGAAATTGGCAAATCCTGGATTGTGTGTGTTAATACTACATCAGTGTTTTGATATCCCATGTTGGAGGTGACTGTAATGTACACTTGGGCTGCCCACATAAAAAGTTTATCTTTAATATCCTCAGAAATTTTACTTCCTGGTGCAATATTTGGTTGTGTAAAAGATGCTGCTGCTCATGAAAGCTTATGCATTGAAATACCCTAATACAGAATGGCACCAGCCATTCTGCATTAGCGCTTGAGATACCCTAACACAAAAGTTGAGAAACATTCAGATCTTCCTAAATGCATGGTCACTCTTGTATTAAGGTCCCACACATAAATTTGTAGGTCCAGTCCATTGGCATGTTAGTATACACCACCATCCCCTTGGAAGATAGATTTGTCATTCTCTGGCTCAGGCTGTGATGGCCTGACGCTGCATTGCCAATCGCTACACAAGATTGTAAATCCAGGAAGTGTTGTTGGTTGGTGTGTATGCAACGGGGACACTAAATAATTTAATGTGTTGGAATCCACCGCCAGCCAGTCATTTCAATAATGTGATGAAGACAATAAAAACATTTTCTTATTCATTTATTGCTGTAATGCAAAGTAGTACAAGGTTATAGGTTATATGCCTCTTACAGTTAGGCTAAAATAAGTAATGCAAATATTAAGTGTAAAGCAGTGCTGCTACTGTAACAATATGTTTTTACAGCCATACAAATCTCAAAGTGCACACGAACATTTCCCTTCTCATACCAATCTCATTCCATTTTGGGTTGAGAGGTTAGGCCACACCCCTGACTCTGTGGCTGCTGGAGCCAACACAGCCAGCCGTCACTGAGGCCAGGCACACCCTTACAGTCTTGGCTCATTAGTTCATTCACCCAGCCAGCAGCTGGAAGCAGCTCACCAATGAGACATTTTTAGGTTTCCACTGGCAATGCATATACTTGTGTAGTTTATTTCCAAGGAGTGTCTTACATGAATATTTTCTGCTTGCCTCTTTCTAGCAACTCCCAAAGGTGGCTCAGGTCACTTCCCTGTGTAGCCTCTATTCATTTCTCAGTGATTTTGATTAATGAAACTTTGGCCCGCTGAATCAATTAAAAATAATCATGATGCAAACGATACTTCTCTGTGTACATTAATTTTATGTGATTTTGATCGATGAAAGTTTGTCCCCCTCCATCAACTCAGAATGGAATGAGCAAGTTGCAGATGACACACATTGATTCCATACAGCTCTTGCACAACAGTCACCACAAACTGATGCTGGTGGTCAGCGCCTCAGCATGATAGCTCCCTCCCGGCCCAAAGTTGGGGCTTTGTGAGAAGGGTTTTCAAGTGTAGCCATTGTCATAAATTTAGCCTAAAGTGTACACAAATACGATATAGAATTTTACTTTCCTAAACGTTTTATAACAGCATATAGCCAACCACACCCCCGCAGGGTGCATTTGTGGTCATTAATTATGAAAAGAATGAGGGAGAGTAGTCATCAGAGTATGGACAGACTAGTCTCTCTGAAGTTCACCTCAGCTAACCATCTGAGCACAGCATCCTATCCCAGAAGCACTGACCCTAACTAAGAGAAAAACACTGGTTAAGTTTTACACATCATAACTTCAACAGACTACATCACAGAGCCTAAGGTGTAGGGTATTCAGTACCACTACAGAAGCTGATCTGCTTCCCCAACACAAGGAAGGAAGGAAGCCAAAGCAAGGAACTGTTTACATTTACACCAACACAGACCTGAATTGGCATTTCTATTTCTGTGCTCTCTAGTAAAGGTTCAGAAATCCATTAGTTCAATCATAACTAGAGCTAGTAGGTCTAGCTGACCTTCCTGTCACTGCAACAGGTGCCAAGCTTCAGCCCCCAGACACCCAAGGAGAGTCTCCACATCCTCCCGAGCTGTAACGTGGCACTGCCTCACCACAAGCCCAGCACACTGCACCCACGACAGCAGTACAGGCACAGCTGGCACGATGCAGCCAATGCTGCCACCAGGGATAAGCCAACAGAGCCACCCATCAGTGGTCTCAGAAGGGTGCCTTCCAGTTGTCTGGGGGGAGGAGGGGGCACGAAATCTTTGCCTTTAACCCTCTCGCGCACAGTAAGTTTCCAGTAAGTTTCTCTTCCACTCACCATGCATCTCTCAGGCCCGACCAGCCTTTTTTTGCCGCCGCGAAACTCTATATTCCAGTACGTATTTTACCATCACAGATATATCGTACCCCAATAAATTTGGTATCAATGGCTTCATAAAGACTTATACTAGAACATGCGCAAATAAAAATAGAGGAAAAAATATATATAAATAATAGAAACTCATTTTAAGTCTCCGTATAGAGTATTGTAGACAATAAATCCTAAGTAGCAACTCTTCCCCACTTGCTAGCTCGAAATTTTGTGGGCCAACTTTTTTAGCCGAATATATGTTTCAAAGCGGAATTTAGTGAGGATTCTTATGGCATCCTCAAAATCTTCATACGCCTATTAGTTCCTGAGTTACACCAAGAAAACTATTTTTTCCTCTCCCGTCAGAGTAGGCCAACAACTTAAAACCGCTCCTCGCTCCTCATTTACACTCCTTAGAAAGTTTGCCATATGTTACCATTAAGAAACTTATCCCAACAAATGACACTCCAAATTTGATGCACTTCCACCAAATACTTCATTTTTTTTTTTAAATTTAACTTTTATGACGCGTTTCACGTCATCGTGCGCCAGGACCTTTTACCTTTGATGACGTGAAACGCGTCATCGTGCGCGAGAGGGTTAACTAATGTCACCGAACACTCAGGGCAGTGAGCAATGTTATTAAAGAACCTCAAGAGCAGCAGAACACTGAAAATACAGGCTCAAGACAGGCCATCAATGCCTGACACAGCTGCTCCAAGGAAGAATGTGACTTGCACCTCATATAGAGGGTAGAGGGACAGCCACTGCTGCCCACAACACAATTCTTTCATTTCTTTTCAGATTTTATCATCCTGTGAGGTTCAAGAATTGGGCGAGACTGATCTACTTATCATCACATCAGTTAGAAATAACCCTTAAATTCTAGAATTATTTAGCCTCTCTGTTTCAAGATTTGCCACAAATATACAAGCCACTGAATTGTATGAGTGGTCAATGCCTTGCACACACACTGTTCCTGGGCAGTGGTGTGGAACAGGCACGGCATGGCCACAATGCTCTGCTTTGCAACATGACATTTTTTTATTGTTATCCATTGAAAAGTGTTAAGAGGAGGTGGGCTTAGCTTGAAGATGACTGAGGGAGGCAAGGCACAGGTGCTCAGAGAACAGTCACTGCCTCTGAGTAAGTCATGTGAATGGGACACTGTAAACCACTTCTACCATGAGCAAATATTTGTCCCCCTGATAACCGCCTGCCTTCCTGCCCCTCACCGTCCACCTCGGAGCTTTTTGCTGCTCACTTCTGGACAACATCAGTGTCATGGAGCAGCAAGCAACCCACCTCTTCTACATGTACGTATATAACATAATAGCAATATCAGGGCTTCAAGCTTGAGTCAAACCTCATTCAAACACTCATGAAGGAATCTTATCTGATGTCATTTTTCATGGATATATTATTCACTGGTATTACATCATATGAAGATTTTGCCTAGTTGAATTTTCATCTTTCAAATTGCAACAGCACGTTGCACTGAACAACACACAACTTCAGTCTTACGAGGAGTGCTGGATGCAGAGCTCGACACTGCCTGGAGATGTCAAGCCTTGGCAGTGGAGGTTGTTTACCTTCCTCATGGTGTCTCGTTTGAATAATGTCATGTCACAGTCTTTCCACCCAACACGTTACAACATAAAGCAAGTTGATGACGGAGTTTAACACATGATGACATTTCAACAATAAAACATAATGCATCAGAAACAGCTCCCACTAGCCAAACAGCATTCAGGAGTACTGTGGTTTGCCAGGGAGGCAGAGGTGTAGTGGTTCCTTGTTTCAGCCTTGTATTGACTCCACACACTCCACACACTGGTCTCACAAGCCTCCTCTACCTCCCCGGCCTCACCTCTGCTAGTGGGCGCTGTTCCCAAGTCATTCAGGCAGCTACATCTTGTTATCAGGGCGAGGCAGCATGGCATGGGATTCTTTAGGACTGCACAAGTTTTCCTGGGTCACTGGCACTCCCCAAACCTCCAGTCAGGATCCTACTGCTCTCAGTCAGGCCGAGGCTGAAGGTCTGGCTGGCTCAGCAAAGACTTTGCATGCAAAGCGCTTATCATTTAATCATAAAGTGTCCCTAATTTTCACCAAAACAGTGACAGATCAAGATCGTGTGGCCATTCTCAACACTTTGCAAAAAATGATTGTCTGCCCCAAGAATGTCCGGCAATAAACTATGCTGGACCCTCAACAGCTGGTGTGGCTCATCAGTGTGGCTGCAGCCGATGCAATGTTCATAACACATGGTTTTTAATGTTTTCAATTTTTGAATGAATGAATCTGAATGTTCACCAATTTGCTTGGCAACATTCCTGGGGGAGGCTGTGAAGAGCACCAACCACCTGGATAAAAGTTTGCACTGTCCAAAAGAATCCCACGCCATGCATTACGACCACCTAGCACGGTGTCTGGATTACTCCATGTTGGGGGGAGGGTCTGGTGAGGCTCCATCCACCACCTCCTCCATCTCAATCCACACCACCCGGCTCAGCGCCTTGACAAACTCTCTCAAGGTGGGAACTAGAGCAGGGTCACACCTGACCTGAAACACAAGAGACAACACATAACTCACTCTTCACTGAGTGTTTCTTTGGTGAAGGGCTGGTGTGTGTGTGTGGGGGAGGGTATTTCTTTGGCGATCAACTGGTATGTGTGGTGATGGGCTACTAAATGTGTTTGTATGTTTGATGGCTGGTATGTGTTTTTCTGGTGAAAAGCTGGTGTGTGTGTGTGTGTGTGTATTAACCTAGTTGTGACATATGGGAAAAGAGCTACGCTCGCACTGTCCCGTCTCTATATCCGCTCTTGTCCAACTTTTCCTTAAAATCATGAATGTTTCTTGCACAAACCACCTCCTCCTTCAGCCTATTCCATAGCTCAATGCTTCTGTTTGGGAAGCTAAACTTTTTCACATCTCGCCTACACGTGGTCGCCCTCAACTTCTTTCCATATCCTCTTGTTTCTCTCTCGTTCCACACACACAAGTCCTCTCTGTCCAAATGCTCCACTCCGCTCGCCACCCTGTACACCACTATCAGGTCTCCTCTTTTTCTTCTTCTCTACAGGGTTGTAAGCCCCATGCTATTGAGTCTCTCCTCATAAGTCTGATCTCTAAGTTCCGGTACCATCTTAGTTGCCACTCTCTGCACTCTTTCCAGCTTTCTTATGTTCTTCTTTTAGTGAGGAGACCAGACCACTGCTGCATTCTCCAACCTTGGCCTTATCATTGTAACTATTATTTTCTTCATCATCTCGTCATCCAAATACACAAATGCCGTCCTTATGTTCCTCAGCAAATTCATAGTTTGTCCCGCTATCCTGTTGATGTGTTTGTCCAGTGACATGTCCACATGTGTGTGTGTGTGTGTGTGTGTGTATTTACCTAGTTGTAGTTTTACAGGGCCTGGGTTTACGCTTGTGTGGTCCCGTCTCCATATTTGTATTTGTCCAGCTTTTCCTTAAAGTTGTGCACACTCTTCGCCGATACTACACTCAGTCTGTTACAAATCTCTATGTTTCTTTGCAGGAAGCTATATTTCTTTGTCTCTCAAGCATCTTCCTTTTCTCAATTTTTTACTGTGTCCTCATGTGTTGCTGGTGTTTCTTCCTTCTCTTAGTAATAACTCTTCATTGTGTGTGTGTGTGTGTGTGTTTAGCTAGTTGTGTTTACCTAACTGTGGTATACAGGAATCGAGTTACACTCATGGGGTCCCATCTCCAAAACTCAGTTTATTGAGTTTAGGTTTAAATGCATTAATAGCTTTGGCTTGAACTATCTCCTTTTTGAAGTCATTCCAGGTGTCAATGGATCTATGAGGAAAGCTGTGCTTCTCAATATCTCTCACGAACCTTGTCTTCCTCAAATTCTTTCTGCGACCTTTTGTATTTCTGGTGTCCCATTCTAATAGGTCATCCCTGTTAATCATGTCCATTTGCTTCACTGCCCTGCACACTGCAGTCAGATCTCCTCTTTTTCTTCTCTCCTCCATGGTAGGCAAATGCAATCTTTTTATATCCTTCTCATATGCCATGTCTCTCAGGTTTGGTACTAATTTTGTCAATGCTTTCTGGATTCTTCCTCTCTTCTTGATTTTCTTTCTGTGTGGAGACACAATTGCTGCATATTCCACTCCTGGTTGAATCACTGGCAGGATAAGCCTCATCATATTCCCATCCATGTAGTGTAATGCTACCTTAACCCCTTTGACCGCAAAAGTTTTTCTTGGAAGATCCCCCCCACAAAACGCAAAAGTCAGCGGAAAATACACTTTGAAACAGAAATAAGTCATAAAAGATGTTTTATGTAAAATGTTCTGGCGCACCCTGCTGTGAAATCTGTTTCTTTCTAGGTTGTCGCACTTACCTGGAATTCCATGATTCCCCAAAAATTTCAACTTTTTACTGGTGCAACAACAGGAAAATTTATTGAAGAAAAGTTGCTCATTTTTTCACGATGAAGTCTGAACCTATAACAGTAGTCAGTCATAAAGGGAACAGCTGTTAGATCTCAGGCTGACGTTGACCATCCCCACACCTGGCCCACATTTGCTCCCATCCCCAATCAGCCTTACCTGAAGATTAGCCTGGCAGGGAGACAACAATTGGAGTGGTGTGGGTGTTTCTGTCTCTCCTGTCTGCACCCCTTCACCTCCCTCCTGCACTTCCTGCTGTGTGGGAAAGGCACACTTTACCCTTGGCTCTAGGTTTCTTTTTCAAACTGAAGATAATTCTTTTTACTTTAAAACTACTTACACTCACTGGAAATGTGACACTGAATAAATCTATAATACATCAATAAATTAATAAATTAATGTATAAGTAAATAACATGCTTCTTGGTCACATATTAGACAAGACATGTACTCATATACACACACATACCTTTGCTTTCCCTCCAGAAGAGCGCTTCTTCTTCCCTTGTTTTGGGCTCTGGCCTTCCAGATTCTTGTCACGATTAACATTTTTACAAATTCTCAATTTGATACGAGCTTCCTTCAGCAAATTACCGCTGTCAGAGAAAAAAAAGCCACTTAATGAAGGTTAAGAAGTCAAGGAACTACCACTACTGCTACTACTACTACTACACCTACACTTACTACTACTACTACTACTACCACTGTCATATGTGTGGGTGATATTTCCACTTCTCAAAGCAAATGAAATACTGATCACTTCTGGAGAAAAATCTTTTGCCAACAATCCGCCCAAGATTCAAACCCGGGCCCCTGAAGGCTGAACATGAGATGGACACTCTAGTGTCAAGCCACAGGATGCCCTTCAGGCTTAAGGCTTTTGTAGTCTTTATCAGTGTGTCAGGTCATTGCAATACTACCTCTGTTACTACTACTACTACTACTCCTAGGACTACAAATAATAAAAGAAATAATAATGATGAAATAATTAATATCATAACAATAATAATAATAATATTGTAATAATTACATTAATTTCATTGAATTCTATTTTTATTTTTCTTGGAAAAAAATTGTACTATGGACAAAAAAAGAAAACTTGTACAATGAAAACCTGAGAATATCATATCACCTGATCACACTGTAGATTACAGTAAACCCTCCATAAATTGAACTATTTGGGGGAAGAAATCTAAAATAACCGAGAATTCAAAATATCCCAAATTCTTAAAAAAAAAAAAATTTTTAAATTGTGCAAAGCCAAATAAGGATGCTCCAGAGTGTAACAGCGATTCTGATTAATTCTTGCTGGAATAAAGCTGGACCACACAGCTATAAATCTAAATGGCTCTAGAATACTGTCTTCTGTGATGGGATGATGAAGGCCTTGGGTGAGGGGGGCAGTTGTAAACAAAGCATGGAACTGAAAAGTTTGAGGCGCCATGAATGTCAGATAAGCTAGTTTTGGGTGAAAAAGTTACAAGTTGCATCTGGTGCACACAAATCTAAACCTTTATTGAATTTAAAAATTAATCCAACTAGTATTCCTTGCGTGTCTATACAATAAAAAAATAAAATCAACCAATGAGCGGCCGCATTCCTCTTGCCCTGCGCCACAAGGATTCACGAGGGATGTGAGACAGGCAGCCTTTGTTGTGAAACAACGCGGTCCAAACTCGCCCCAAATTCCTAGCCATAAACTATCTTTGACTGATTTACAACTTTCATCCCGATGTTTTCCAGACAGGTGCTGTATATCCTGGATTTTTTATCGATTTACGAATGTGTTCAAAACCCCATATCAGTTTCATACACCCGATATCTAAAATATAAAGGTCCAATTTATGGAAGGTTTACTGTATTTCCCTAATTAACCAAACCTACTGCTGTAAGTTTATCCTTTCTATTTGCTTATACCTCGTTCCATTAGTGAAGGAAATTAATACTTTTTTACCTAATTTTTTGCTTAAAATTCATGCCAGACCACTAAGTCTGAACCATTGAGACTGCAGAGTCTGAACACCTCGGTAAATTTTCAAAAACATGAATGTCAGAGAATAACACACTTTAGACATTATTGTTTACTTCACAGATTCACTTGTCAAGAGAAAAACTACTGACCTTCTCTTTTGATTAATTTTAGTTAACTACTTTGTAGTAGTTTTCTCTCTCTCTCTCTCTCTCTCTCTCTCTCTCTCTCTCTCTCAGCTTTGCCACACTCATATACTTACCGCATATCATACAGCTTCAGGATCATTTCTTGTCCCTTGCCGTACTTCCGGTGACATGAGTTTAAGCACCAAAACACAACTGAGAAAGTGAAGGTGCCCTCATCAGAACCATTGTTGGGAACAGGAATCTTTACCGTGGGGTGGCCATGGTCTTTCATCTTCACCACATGGAGTTTGGGGACGTGGAAGGGAAAGCCTGCTTTATCATTGTCATCATGAGTCTTGCAGGCGAGGACGGGAGTGTCGTGGTGAACTCCTGTTGTGTACCGCATCCCGACTTCCACCACATAGCCACCTTGGGCACCCACCACCTTAATCGGGATGTCTTTGTTGGGCATGGCAATGAATAGATCGTCCTTCATCTGTTGAAGGGTTGACATTTGAATTATGACGTCAGTGCAAATGGAGAGAATTGAAATTTAAGTTGACGAAAAATGCAAAAATAATCAAATGGAAAAAAATCAATCAATAAAATTTTGCTTTCATGACATGGTAAACCCCTGTGCTGTTTGAGCTGACCACAAAATGAGATCTCACCTTAATAGTACCCTAGCCCTCCAACAGCCAGTGCACGTACATGTGCTAAATAAAATCCTTTACCTTATTTTTCAATAGTTAATAATAATAAGCACCCTCTTCACAACGTATTGCAAGCTCAACATCTTCCTACTCATCACACACGCCATAATTTACAACTCAACGAGCGCACTCTTCAACCAAGTTTTTGCAAATAACCAATTTTCCCATTCATTTGTCCCCAATTTGAATAAGATGTGGAATCTACTCTCAGATATTGTTCTTCTTGATATTGCTAAGTTTAAATAAAAAATCAACACCCACCTGTTATATATCTCATGAGGTAATGTCCCCATCTTTTTTTATATTATTCCCCTTACTTTACTGAGTCTTTTATTTTCATAAATATCTCTGCTTAACAAGGGAACCTTGTTAAGGTCTGTCAAATGTTTTATTTTCCTGTGATGCTCTTTCATGGATCACAATAATATAATAGTAATAGCAATAATAATAATAATATGGTAGTAATAATAATAATAATAATAATAATAATAATAATAATAATATAAGAAAGGCAGCAAAGCCAATACTCACCCAATGTGTCTTGCCATTTCCTGGGATTTGAAACTCATGGTACTGCCCCTCCCCCAACCTTTCCCATTTGATGATAGTCTCATTATCATCATAGGAGGGGGCTCTGCACACCATGTCTTCGGGCTGAGGGGCAGTCACGAAATGACCATCTCCCACTGGCTTGTGCATATTGATGCCAGAGGTATATGAGTCTATTGCAGTAGCTAAGAGATCAGAGGACATATTTTCATTTCCAGGAGGTGCAAAGGAGTTAGGAACCAAGACCTCATCACTGTCAGGCACCCCCATCACGTAGGCACCAGCAACCTCCCTCATACTAGAGCTGTCCCTGAAATGAAAAGGGGCTCTTTTTAGAGTGACACACACACACATTTTCCATAACCTAATTTTTCCATACCTCTATCTACTCCCCCTATCCATCTTCCCTTCCTTCCTCTTTATCTTTCAACCACCCCTCCTCCCTATCCTCCCAGCAATTTCCTCTATCTTTCCATCCCACATGAACAGAATACTCACCCCAACATGGGACTTGCGAAGGTGTCGTTCATTGTGATGACTGAAATTGAAGAAAAATATGTTATTATGCCACTGCATTGTGCTGGTTCTGGAAACTTCTCCCATGATCGGTAATTTGGTGATACTTGATGTTAGAATAATCTGTTCACAGGCAAAGCTCATGAGAACCTTCTACAAAGAATATATAAAATGTACAAAAAGGCTAAACTGTGTAGTGCATCGGTCAGAGAGAGACAGCCAGGGACAAGTCAAGGGGACTCAGTCACTCTCTCAGGAAGAAGGCAGGCAGTGAGACAAGACACAGCATGGAGCAAAGAAAGGCAGGGAAACTTCAATACTCCTGAATGTGACTGTTATTATGCTACAGGTGTAATTACATCGATTTACCTCCCTAGAGCTGCCTCCTGAGTGTGCCATTCCATACAGCCCACTGGAAGCAGACATGGGAGAATCTACCTTTATAACAATAAATTAATTAAAGGTTCAAACAAAAGGTCCTTTATTATTATTACTCTTTTATTATGCCAAGATCACTTTGTTTTGGGATGAAACTGTGAAAAAAATATTGCTACCCAACTGTATATACAACCTAAGTGCATATATACTTGTAGGGTCCTGTCTCCAAATCTCAGTTTATCGTTTGTGTAACTCATGATGGTCTGATCACGCTCTTGACCCCCGATCCCCTGCCAGTGCCCACTGCCCAGTCAGTGCTGGGTGGACAGGGATCATCTCCACTTCACACAGGTATCAAACCAGAACCATGGAACCTTTCAGTTGTGAGGAAGCCATGCTAACCAATGCACTAGGGTGTGTATTTACCTTGTACATTTACCTAGTTGTATGTGCAGGGAATAATACTCAAGTATATTGGGGACTCGCAGAACATCACACACTGATGAGGTGCTAAGAGCTAGGCGCCACCTTTCTCGAACTGCTATGTTTTTGCAATTGAAAACCCGCGGGCTCGTAGGCTACACCACATTATCCTTTTCCTCGCTCTGTGGCGTTGTAGAGTCCTCTAGGTCTAGGATGCTCCGAAGCCTCACTGTACGGCGAGAGGGTGTGTGGTCTTGCCGAATATTACGATGGTATGTTGTTTTACGAAGTGATATAAAAACTAAATAGAACACAACACATTTGGAGTGAACAACGTCTATTGAGACTCCCGAGAGCGGGCGCTCTGTGGGTACACAACTATATATGTGATTTTTTGTTTTGGAGCATTCAGTTCGCCAGTGTGACCCCACAACAACTTTTCCCAAGCGTCCACTCCCTTCAAGAACGTTGGAAAATCATAAGTAGCTATAAGGCATAATCTGCTGTAGGTCCTTAGGCAGAAATTGACGCCAAAATTCGGTAGATTTACTTTTAAAAGCAAACTTCCATATCTCGTTTCCTTCGGATCTAATTACCTCCCGGATAGCCATAGGAAAAAGTATAGAGATGGAAACAGTTGGAAATAGACATGAAATGTTCGTGGGAACCCGCGCGGCCGCGGCAAGTAGAGAAGACAAGTGCTCCTCCGGCGGGCCGGGCCACAGCTATAAAAGCCAATGGGCTTACCTGTGGGGTAGCTTCGCCCCCTTCGACCCCAGTTAGCGTCACTGAAAAACTGGGAAATATATATGAACCTCCAATAGGGAGTAGGAGGGGACTAGAACCCCCTCGACCCTCCTGTGTTTTCCTAGTTTCGTCGTATTGGGCGACTCCGCCGCCCGCGGCCGCGCTGGTTCGCACACACATTTCACCTGTCTTAGGATATATTTCCCCGGAGAAAACTTCGGACAGGGTAAGCTAGGGCACGCCGGTAGGTTAGCGGTGGCAGTGCTTCCTGTGGTGGTGTGGTGCCACTGCTTGAGGCCTTGGTAGGGAACATCCTACTATAAAGTCTTGTGGCTTGTAACACACACACACACAAGTAGTGGGCGTAGAGGTAATTTATCATGTTCTTTAATACGTCTCAATTCTTAGTAAATTTTCTTGCAAGGCGACGATAAAACAAAGTAATACCGGGCATAATACTACTCCACCATCCCATCAACTAAAACAAGTGAGAGCGAGGTTGAATAAGGTCCATGAGTGCCATGACTTTAACTGTTATGTTTACTTACTTGACTCAATGTTAAAGTCGATCCCAAAGAGCTCAGTCATCTTTACGACCTCGTCCTGTCACTCCCAAATCTTTACTGTGCCCGCACCCCGGCCCGCGCGGCGCGCCGAGCTCGCTCCTCCCTCTCTTCACGTGCTGCAGCGGTGGGCGGGGCTTGAGGCTGCACATACGTTTCTTTGCTCAGCTTATATTTTTCCCTATACGTAAGCAAGCACCTCACCCCCCCTCTTCTTCCCCACTATGTAGAGTGGCAAACTAATTATAGTCTTATGCGTGACCATACAGGTTTTGTTGTAATATATAAGGCTGGGGGTCAATGTTTCCAGGAACATTAGATATAAAAGCCCTCTCATAACATTTTCAGGACATAAAGAAGGGTACCCCATAAAGAACGTTCTGCTGAGTTGTTGATATAGCGTGTTTTAAGGTCATTGTTACCTATTCCATGACAACTCCTTGCCCCATAAAAATGGCCCCTGATTACCAACAATGAGAGGAATGTAAGGGTCAAATATCCTTTTCCCCTCAAATAAAGCAGAGGTCACGTGGTGTTTCAATATTGAAGTCTGTACCGGTGTTGCCAGCCGAGGGGGACGGTGGGGCATTTTGCACCACCGTACGAATTTCCTCGTGGTACAAAGCCTTTCCCCATGCCCAACACGAATCATATTGAGGCATCTTCGTTTCTAAAGTTTTGTCGATAACTAAAGCACCTCCTACCACTGCTATGAGCCACCCGATGCTTGTGTTGTGGCAGGACTTGTGTGCGTGTTGCAGACATACCGTTGTCTGGCAACTGGACAAGAGTTAAGACAGTCACATGACGTTCGCTTTTTTTTTTTTTGTTTTTGTTTTTTCCTTACCATATTTTTTTAAGTTAATTTATTGATTCTCTCTCTCTCTCTCTCTCTCCCTCTCTCTCTCTCTTGACACCATTTCCTCCTGCCCTTCTTACTTTTACTCCCCACAAAAGTAGCTACAGTTCTTTTCTTGCTCTTGCTGTTGTTGTTGTTGGTGGTGGTGGTGTTGTGGTGTTGCTGTTTGCGGTTTTATTTTCTTCTGAGCCACAATATAAAAAAGCAGAAATAGGCTATACATATTATCGATCCTTACTCTTCCTTCCGTTTTATTTCATTCATTTCTTCACCGCCCTTTTCTCAGTGGTTTTCTTTCATTTCCCTCTTTTATTCCTCTTCACTTCCTCTCGCTCTCCTCCCTTCATCCTATCCCTACCCCCCATTGTTCCATCACCACATTCGTCCCCAAGATATGCATTTTTTTTCTAGTATTCCAAGAAATTGTGCGTTATCTTTGTTATCTGACACCTACGCTCTCTCTCTCTCTCTCTCTCTCTCTCTCTCTCTCTCTCTCTCTCTCTCTCTTTTTAAGGCCATTAATTTTGATGGGAAGAAACCCCGAGCATGATGCAACAGTTCAGCAGTATGTGCATGACAGGAGGAGGGGAAGGGGGAGGAGGAAGCTGACACCCTCCCCCATCACATCCTGAATTTTCCCTCCTCTCCTTTTCCTCCTGGTAACAGCTGATCCACACACACACACACACGTATAATAAAAAGTATAATAAAAACAATGGGTTGAACATTTAGAAAAGGGAAACATGATAAATGAAGGACAGTTTGGATTTAGAAAAGGGAAATCGTGTGTCACCAACTTACGGTGTTTCTACTCGAGCAATAGACGTGGTGCAAGAAAGAGAAGGATGGGCTGATTGTGTATATCTCGATCTGAAAAAAGCTTTTGACAAGGTTCCCCACAAGAGGTTAATCTGGAAACTACAGAAATGGGGAGGAATGGGCGGAAAGGTCATCGAGTGAATAAAGGATTACTTAACAGGAAGATAAATGAGAACGGTGATTAGAGAAATCAAATTGGAGGAGAGTCGGGAGTGGAGTTCCTCAAGGCTCAGTTCTGGCACCAATAATGTTCATAATATTTATAAATGATGTGCCGCTGGGTATAAAAAGTTATATGAGTCTTTTTGCAGATGATGCGAAGTTAATAAGAAAAGTGAAGACGGAGGAAGACTGTGAAGAAATGCAAAAAGACCTGGATAGAGTGTATAGAAGGAGCCAGTTTTGGGAGATGGAATTTAATGCAAACAAATGTCATGTTATGGAAATGGGGAAAAGTAAAAAAAGACCGAGGAAAACATACAGGATGGGAGAAGAAAACTTAAAGGTGATACATGAAGAAAAAGATTTAGGAGTAACGATGCAAAACACACTATCCCCAGAAAAGCATATAAACAAGTTATTTGGAGAAACCTACAGGATGATGCAAAATATAAGGGTATCATTCCATTATATGAACAAGGGAATGATGAAGAAAATTATAACAACACTGATAAGACCAAAACTTGAATATGCTCCAGTTGTGTGATCGCCTCACAAAAAAAAAGGATATCAGTAAGTTGTAAAGAATACAGAGAATTGTAACTAAAATGGTCCCAGAAGTCAGAACTCCCGAATATGACGTATGAAGACAGATTCGAGATGGACTTGACGACATTGGAACAAAGAAGGGAGAGAGGAGATCTGATCACGCTGTATAAGTTGGTAAATAAGTTTGATGAGGTGGATAGAGATGATCTCTTCTCCACTGCGAGAACGCAGGGGCTGAGAGGACATGGAAAGAAACTTAATAAAGGAACCTGTTTGAGTGACTTGAAAAAGAATAGTTTTCCACATAGAAGTGTTGACACATGGAACAGCTTGCGGGAAGAAGTGGTGGAGGCGAACAGTGTCCAACAAATGAAGGAAAGGCTGCAGATGAACGTAGATATGGAGACGGGACTATTAGAGCTTAGCTCTGTTGACTACAAATAGGTAAACACACACACACACACACACACACACACCTGCCTTAGTTATAGTAGCAATAACAACATAATACTACTCTCTCTCTCTCTCTCTCTCTCTCTCTCTCTCTCTCTCTCTCTCTCTCTCTCTCTCTCTCTCTTACCACACTATCTCAAACTTGTAATTACACACCACCGCCCGTCGCTACTACCGATTGTATGATTTAGTGAGGCCTTCGGACTGGCGCTCTTGGATGCCGGGGCCACGCGGTTCCGTCGCTGGGCTTTCGGCGCCTCGAGCTGACGGAAAGATGTCCAAACTTGATCATTTAGAGCAGTGGTTCCCAACGTTTTTGCACTCGCGACCCCTTACCCAAAACCTTGAAACCCACGCGACCCCCTACTATCACCAGCTTGATTTTCACACACACACACACACACACACACACACCGAACGCGCTACAGCACTAACTGACTGAACACACATACTGAAGCACAGCTGAACAGACACTCAAGCTTAGGTACATATGTATAAACTCACATGTAGACACATATACTCGCTAGTACAGACACACATACACATTCACGCAGGGACATACACTAACAGCCACGCATACAGACACCCCCAATGTCATCTAATGACATTGGACCGCTGTAACACTTTTTTTTTTGCACTGAAGCAAAAGCAAAATATATGCACGAGCACAAAAAAAATCTAATTGAGGAGTTGAAATCAATATTATCCCAAGCAACTAATAGCACGGTTTGTGACCCCCTTGCTAAGGCTTCGCGACCCCCCAGGGGGTCGTGACCCACCGGTTGGGAACCCCTGATTTAGAGGTTACGCTCGTGATATCTCTAGTTGTCATAAGGTGAAAAAAAAAATGTCATCTACAATAAACGTGACACACACACACACACACACACACACACACACACACACACACACACACACACACACACATTATATCACCATTAACAACACCAAAACAGTGAAACAAAAGCAAAAAAAGAAAGTCACTCAGTAGCCTTTGAAATGCAGTTGTGTTGACTTTACCACACTGTCCCTGCGAGGGGCTCTTCACCTCTCCGCTGCGCCCTACTCTCTGCCCTCAAGTCAACCAACCCAACCAGAGGGAGGAACTCGGCCCCCGTGGAACCCCCGCGTCAGCAGTCTGTAGTTCCCCTTTCCGCTGTCTTGGTGCGGCCATCTGGCCTCAATACCATCTCACACCCCTGCTTTGCAGTAGTCCCCATCTTCACTCCCACAATCCTCCCTATCCTTCCTCTACATCGCCCTTTATATTATGATTGTATGTACCACATTACACATCTTGTAATCAGTCATACTCAGCCTTAGCGCACTAATAACCTTTGTCCGCCTTCGGGCGGCAACAATGGCGAAGATATTGACGTAAAACACGAATACTTCGTTCGTGTTCAAGGGGTCTGTACCAAGGCTGTCTATATATAATAGAGATGGCCTTTTGTGTACCCAGTCATTTTTTTCTTCTTCATATAGGTTGTGATTCGGACTGTCGATTATCCACGCTTTTTTCGATTATATATCAGTTTAAATAATACGCGTTATAACAATTATGAAGAGGTTAATTTGGTTTATATACATTCAGACATTCTACATGCGAGAGAAAGAGGATGCCAATTAAAGTTCAATACTTCTGGGGATATTTTAGTTTAGTAGTAGTAGTTGTTGTATTAGTAGGGGAGAGCGGTGATGATTCGGACAGTGGGATGGTACGAACAGCACATTTATTGTAAAACGTATGGGACAGTGCCGCGAGATTTTGTGTGAAGGTGCAAAACTTTGTTGCCTTGGCCCACTCGGGACAGAGCTGTTATTTTCGTTGCAAGTTCGATTTTATGTTTTTTGCATCTCGTATGTAATATTTTCAGGGAGTATCGTAAACTCTCACTTCAAGAATATGGCAAGTAGCGAAATGTACATTATTACGGTGAACTGTACATTTATTTTTAAGTCGTGATGATTCGGACAGTTGATTCATTATTTTATTGATTTTATATCAATTAAAACACTATATAGATGTTGCAACAATTATAAAAAGGTTAATTTGGTTGATTTATATTCAGATATTATGCTTGCGAGAAGAGAAGGAAGCCATCATTCCAAAATTCTTGAGATATTTCTTTTAGGTCTAAATTTATTTTTCCTACAAAGGTTGAGAGGATACTTTGTGCTTATACAAATGTCTTGTAATAGATATATTCTTGTTTATCAGCCAAACAAATTTAAGTTACATTAATATTATGCCGAGTAATAGGTACGAGTGTCCGCATACCATCCCACCCTGGCCGAACCATCACCACGGGTGGGGATGGTTCGCGGACGATTTAGAAACTTGTCTTTCATCACCTACATCTGAAAACTGGAAATGGCTACGTGTGTCATATCAACAACCTAAAGAGCCAAAGGATGAAGTAACATTTTGAGATAAGAAAATTACACTACTTTTCAATTTTTTTTTTTTCTAAAAATACTATTTTTAAAAGGTGGCCGAATCATCACCGCTCTCAGACCTTAGTAGTAGCAGGAATTCAAGCTGTTATGTACCTACCATCGGCTGCTATGTACCGGCTGCTTTGTACCGTTTCTTTGGCCAAGATGTACCATTGCAGGGCTGCTATGTACCGGCTGCTTTGTACCGCTTCTTTGGCCAATATGTACCATTGCAGGGCTGCTATGTACCGGCTCCTATGTACCACTGTTTCAGCTTTTATGTACCGAACAAGGCTACTATGTACCAACTACCGAGAAGGGAGATAAAATTAAATAATAAATTCTTTTCATCAGTTTTTACCTATTAGAAAATCAAGGAAGATTTTTTTTCATGTCTTTATTAGCACACCATCCAAGAATTTATATATATATAAATATATATATATATATATATATATATATATATATATATATATATATATATATATATATATATATATATATATATATATATATATATATATATATCATGAAATACAATTTCATACTCTAAAGAAAGTTTATGCCTATAAAGAAAATCAATAAGATTAAGCATATCTTGACTTACGTACATAGTTTCGAAGTAAATAATAAACTACATAAATGATAGCTTGCTTTTTTTTCTCTACTATCGCTGTCAACATATAACAAACAAGACATTAGGCCTATATAGCCATACATAGAGGCCTGTCCCCAGTAGTAGTTTTAGTAGTAGTAGTAGAAGCTATACATAGATATAGCTTGATTATTACATCATTTTACTCGCAGCAGGTCAGACATGAAAGCATAAGTGAGAAGAGCAGTCACATGAGCACTAGTGGGGGAAGGAGGCAGAGAAAGGAGAGGGAGGGGCGGTACCCGATAGGAGAGGAGGGGGGAGGGAGGTGGGGTGGGAGTTACTTGCACCATGATTCGAGCGGATGAGGGACGGGGAGGAGGAGGATGAGTGAGGTGTGGAGATGAGGTGGGAGGAGGGGGAGGAGCGAGTATCCAGTGGGAGGAGGGAGGGGAGTAAGGGGTGACGGGTGGGAGGAGGAGGAGGTAGGGGGAGTGGAGGGAAATAACAACGATAACACTTGTGGAGCAGAGAGAGAGAGAGACTTATCCAAGGCCTCGGGAGTGTTAATCGAAGGAAATAACGCTTGTTCTTTATTAATAGTGTTACCATTTACTCAATACGCGCTATATCTCGACCATGGTTCCCCGTGCATACTGACTGACTGATTGGCTGACTGACCTTGGGCACTTGCTCATCAAAACAACTGACCTCAGTGTTGGCATTACTGGCAGACTAACAGAGAGAGAGAGAGAGAGAGAGAGAGAGAGAGAGAGAGAGAAAACTTAAACTTACTTAAAATGTCATCTTAGCCATGCAAGCAACGAGAGAGAGAGAGAGAGAGAGAGAGAGAGAGAGAGAGAGAGAGAGAGAGAGAGAGAGAGAGAGAGAGAGAGAGAGAAAACTTAAACTTACTTAAAATGTCATCTTAGCCATGCAAGCAACGAGAGAGAGAGAGAGAGAGAGAGAGAGAGAGAGAGAGAGAGAGAGAAGGGGTGGGGGTCAGATATATAATTTAAACTTACTTAAACTGTCATTTTAACCATACAATCAAATCATTCGATCATTGGTTCACGGTTTTGTCGCGTGATTCTCATTGGCCTTCTCAGCTGTAGATTATCTGGAAATATCATACACGTCAATGATTAGATAATGGAAATGAGACAAGTTCGTGAAGAAAAAGCTGAAATATTATGTTCACCCAACCTGGCAGCATGTCTTGGTTTACGTCTCTCTCTCTCTCTCTCTCTCTCTCTCTCTCTCAGCGGGCAAGTAAGGATTAGTGGAAGCTATCATTATGTTTCACACTATAAAAATGGGGTTTTTTTCTTTAATGTCATTCCTTACCTCAATTTCCTCTCGTAAACATTCATTTGAAGATGTCTCAAGTCTGTCCACATTTCCTTCTTTCTAAGGAAACACTGTGGACAAGTAAATCACCAACACAATATAACTAAGATGAAGAAACAGGAAAAAAAAAACGAGACCAAGCATGGTGATAAGATAATGGATGTGACAACAGAGAAAGAGTTGAGCAATGACGAGAGAGAGAGAGAGAGAGAGAGAGAGAGAGAGAGAGAGAGAGAGAGAGAGAGAGAGATACGCGTCCCCAGCTGACTGACTGACTGACCTTGGACCCTTGCTGACTAAAAACAGCTGGCCTCTGCTGACCACACGTTAGGTCATCAATGTTGGATACTACTGGCAGACTGATGAAGAGAGAGAGAGAGAGAGAGAGAGAGAGAGAGAGAGAGAGAGAGAGAGAGAGAGAGAGAGAGGAGGTGGGGTTGATACATGATGCACTCAGAGGGGAAAACCGAAGGGAACAGCGGTCTCCTTGCACTGAAAGGATGTGAGGGAGGAAGGAGGGAGGGAGAGGGAGAGGGAGGAAGGTATAAAGAGGGACTTTGTTCTCCGCCCCGATGTTGGTGTAAAATGAGATCGTTTTATCTATTGTATTTCTTTTTCTTCTTTTCGACTTCCTCACTTCGTTTCCTTCTCTATTTGTTTGCTTGTTTTACTTTCTTCTATCTTCCCATTCTTTCTTTCTCTTTTTTTTATTTCTTCTTTTTTTTTCTTCTATTAACCCACGTAGTACTTACCTCTATATCCCTTACCCTCACTTCTTCCCTCATTACCTACCTACCTTTCTACCTACCTACCTACCTACATACATACATACATACCAAGATTAACAACAGCGTGTCTAGCATGTGACAGGAAATGACTAAGTGTGTACTTGCGTGTTGTCATGGTGTGTGTGTGTGTGTGTGTGTGTGTGTGTGTGTGTGCAAGGCCCGAAACGTTTGAGAATATGAGACAGGTCACCCACACACCTGCCGTAACTCCTCTTCGTGCCAGTGAGGTGTTAATTAATGCAGGGCGAAGATAGAATCGACTCGGCGTTCTCAAATGCTCGACAGTGACATCTAACTACGACATCCAAATCAGCTTCATTAGTGTTGGTATATTCTTTCCACTCGTATTGAATATATTGATCAAGTTTTAAACCCCGTACTCTCAAACGCTTTAGGTTCTCACAACACAAATTTTCCAAAGGCCACAAGGAAATAAAGCGTGTTCTCAGTAGTTGTCTTAACGTTAATGCTGCAGAAGCCTTGTCAAACTACCATTAGGCTCATAAAACTACCCATGGCAATACACACAACCTCTACGAAAGCCTAATGTGAGTGTGTACGCCCCGAAATGTTTTAGAATACGGGGATAAAATGAAAAAAGTGATTGAACACCATCATTTCTGTTTGTATGTTTGTGAGTGTCGGGGGTGGAGGGGGGGAGGTAATAGCCTTACAGAAATCGTTAAATGCGATGTTCTAAGACTGAAAACTGGGTAGCACCAAAGTCACTCTGGGTAGCACTTTTTTTTATTTTTTACAACAAAGGAGACAGCTCAAGGGCCCAAAAAAAGGAAACAATAATAAAAAAAGCCCGCTACTTGCTGCTCCTAAAAAAAAAAAATCAAAAGAGGTGACCGAAAGAGGGGTCAATTTCGGGAGCGTGGCGTCTTCTGGCTTGGCACACATGGAAGTCATTACGCAGCGGTGCCATTCACACACCATTAATGTTTCTGGGAAGAGCTTGTAATTCAGTCGCATCGTTCTGACGTCAGCGTCCTTGAAAGCGGATAGAGGTCAGCAGTGGGGGAGGGGGTGTTGCCCGGGGGAGGGAGAAAATAGTGCTAAGATGAAGGGAAAGAAGGAAGTAAAGAGGTAGGAGATGAAACAAGAGCAGAGGATGAAAAGAGGAGAGGGGAAAGAAGGAAGTGAAGGAGGAAAAACATTGGGAATAGAGAAAAGAAAAAAGAGAGGAGGGAAAAGAGGGAAGTG
This sequence comes from Eriocheir sinensis, assembly GCF_024679095.1. Taxonomy (NCBI): domain Eukaryota; kingdom Metazoa; phylum Arthropoda; class Malacostraca; order Decapoda; family Varunidae; genus Eriocheir; species Eriocheir sinensis. Next base: position 3,326,733 of record NC_066567.1, on the reverse strand, counting down.
AAGAAGGAAAGGCATATGAAATAACGAAAGGAGTAAAACAGAGAAAGAAAAGGGAGGAGTGGAAATAAGAAAGACCAGGGAAGGGAGATAAAAATAGAAGAGCAAAAGGGAGATGAAGGGTAGGAGAGAAGCAGAAAGCAGAAACAAGTAGAAAAGGAAAGCAGAAATGACGAAGAGGAAGGAGGGACAGCAGGAGATAATAAAGAACAGAGGAAGAGGGGAAAAGGAGTCAGAATCAAGTAAACAGACAAAAAGAATTACAGCAGAATAATCCAATAGAAGAAAACAAACGTAAGCATGACGGGGAGGAAGAGAATAAGGAAGGGACAGCAGGAGATAATAAAGGCCAGAGGAAGAGGAAGGAAAGGCACCAGAATCATGTAAACAAAAAATAAACAAAGCAGAATTGAGTAAAGAAGAAAAATGTTAGCATGACGAGAGGAAGAGTGGACAACAGGAGATAATAAAGGGCAGAGGAAGAGGGAGTACAGGATCGAGGGACAGGGAGAGGAAATGGGGCAGGGGGTGAGGGTTAGTTAAAAGCCATGAAGGTCGTTAAGAGCCATGAAGGTCAGAAGTCATTGCTTGGTTAGGCCTTCTTCTCTTGACCCTCACCTCTGCCTCCTCCCTCTTTTTTTTATCCCTCATCTACCAACTACGTAGTACTTTCTCTCTCTCTCTCTCTCTCTCTCTCTCTCTCTCTCTCTCTCTCTCTTTTCTTCCCTTTTTCTATCTCCCTTTCTTTCCTTTCTCTTCTCTTTTCTCTTACGCAATAAGTGGTGCAACCGCAGAGAGAGAGAGAGAGGCGGGGGAAGGGGGATGTGCAAAACGTTTTCCCTGCTTCCTATTGGCCACGTTTCCTTAGTGGAGGAGGAGGTGGCGTAGGAGGAGAGGGAGGCATACACGGTGTGGGGAGAGGGTGAGGGGGGAGGCAAGGGGTGAGGGGCAGCAGTCTAGACAGGTTGGAGAAGGAGAGGAGGGGAGGGGGGAGAATGCAGCTGGCAGTGGCTTGAGTAACGGGGAGGAAGAAGAGGAGGAGGATGAGAATAGGTAAATGGGTACAGTGCCGATGACGAACATGTTGAAAAAAATTGCAGGAAATGGAAACTAATAACCGATGATGATAAACATGATAATGATGATAATAAGAATAATATCCAGCAGTAACCAGTAGCAACCAGTATAAACACCACCACCAACAATGAACGGAAATACAAAGCAGAGAGGAATGTAGGACTACGTAGCAAATGGTGTGCATCATGTCCTTGGCAGGGTAGCAACACGGATCTGGCAACGCTGCTATTGCCGTACTTCCCGCCAGGCACTCACTCACCATGCAGCGGGTGACAAAGGCATTTCCGAGAGAGAGAGAGAGAGAGAGAGAGAGAGAGAGAGAGAGAGAGAGAGAGTGTGTGTATTACCCGCTTTTTATCCGTCCCTGGGCATTAGTGTGAATATGAGAGATTTACGCCGAAAAAAAAGCTAAGTATATATGCTGAAGAAAGAGATTTAGCCTACTTGGAAGATTAGCTGAGAGAGAGAGAGAGAGAGAGAGAGAGAGAGAGAGAGAGAGAATCACGAACAGCCAAGAAACAAAATATATTCCCTAAGCCGGAGAGAACTGGATCACATAATATACGCACATATTTTCGTTTACCTTCCACACCTGATCGAGCCTTCCTAGTACTAATCAGCGTTTGGGTTACCTGTAGCAACACATACACACACGCACACACACACGCACGCACACTCAAGCAATCATTACACTACACCGCCCACCTTGAATTCCTTTAGCCTTCGCACACACACACACACACACACACAGGGGAAGGGGGGGGGGGGGGCAGGACAATGCTAAAGGTGATAAGGAGTTTGTGTGGTATGCTCTTATCTCTCCTCTTCTCCCTCCTTCCATTCCTTTCATTCCTGTATCTACTTTTATTTCTCCCCTTTTCACCTTTCCTTCCTTTCCTCAATAATCCTCCATCCCTTTTTCGTTCTTCTGCTCTCCTTCCCATTTATCTTTTCTTCTTCCTACTCTCTCTATCCCTTTTTTCTCCTTTCTTCCCTTCTTTCCTTAGTTCCCTTCATCCCTCTTTTTTTCTCCTATCCTTCCTATTCGTTCCCTTCCTCCTTCCTCAGTTCCTTCCTTCACCTTCCTCCTTCTTCCCCTATTTATTCTTCTTTCCCCTCTTCCTTAATTCCTTTCATACCCTTTTTGTCTCCTTTCTTACCCATTTATCTTTCCTTCCTTCTCCTAAATTCCTTCTTACACTTCCCTCCTTCTTTACTGTTCCCTATCCCTTTCTACCCTTCTTCCTTTCCTTTCTCTCTTCTTCATTCTTTCCTTCATTTTGTTCCTCTCTGTTCTCTCGTCTCACCCGTCCTCGTCCTCTGTCCCTACTTACCTCCTTCTCCCTTCCTTCATTCCTCTTCCTGATTCCCTCTCTCTTCAAGTGCGTGATTCATGTAGTGTTTTCCATCTCTTTTGGTGTTGCCATTGGCTTATGGTTTACCTTTAGGCAGATTTCCCCGAGTGAGTCACAGCCAAGGCTGGCACTTCGGTACAGTACGGTACGGAATACGGTACGGTACGGTTGAAATTTTAATAAAAAGTACGGTACGGAATTACGGTACGATATTTTTTCCTAATGTACGGTACGGTATGATACAGGTACGGAAAATTTAGCTAAATTCCGAACCGTACCGTACCACAGGCTTAAAGATTTTTTTCTTTACGTTCTTGCCCATTAGCGCCTGGTAGGCTATATTTAGGAGGCCTAAAACATGTATAGTCACTTTGTGAAAGTGCCTTTTCAAGTTTATTGAGGTACCTTAATTATTTTTTCACATTTTTTATGTATGTATATATATTTTCCTGGGGGTACGATAATGGTACGGAATACAAATTCCGTACCGTACAGTACTGCCAGCCTTGATCACAGCCCACAGCCCGGGGCGAGGGGAAGAAGGATATCACCACAGACACACACACACACACACAGGAAGGGTGGAAAGTGCTCACGATTCATTCAGCTTCAGAGTTTTATCGGAAGTGGGAATCCCTGTTGTTATTACTATTATTATTGTTGTTATTGTTGTTGTTGTTGTTGTTGTTGTTGTTGTTGTTATTACCAACCACCACCACCACCACCACCACTTCGACAACATCTACTATTACAACTACTACTACTACTACTACTATAACCACCACCACTACTACTACTACTACTACTACTATAACCATTTTTTTTTCTTTTTTTTTTTACTACTACATAAATGATACCTCCACCCATGTTTATTTTCCCGACACATAATCATGGAGGGCTCCATAGCTTGGAGGTCGTTAGCCCCAACTCAGTTCGCTAATGACTGTGGCATCCAACCATATTACTAATACTACCTAGCACTAAATCACCTATCATCTATTACCTTTCCTTCCCTACTCAGTCACTCCCGACCTACCCTAATGTCACTCTCCACCACTGTGGCTTCATAGTCCATATTGGAGATGTTGGTGGCTTTTACTACTACTACTACTACTACTACTACTACTACTACTACTACAACTACCACTTCTACTACTACTACTACTACTACTACTACTACTATGACTACGACTACAAACCCAGACATTAGGCATCTATATAACTCTTAATCAGATATACTCGTCTATTATTTACGAGCCTTCAACAGTTTAAGTAGGTATTTAACATTGTTTTTGAGTTCTGCCCTGATAGCATAAGCCCTTCATAACCGGATCTAAGCCTGCTAGCTCTTATCGCACGTTCGATAACACCAGTACCGAGAAATGTGATTAGTTTCTGAGTTCACTCCTATGTATTCCTCGTTCTGTCATTCCTCTATCCTCTGAGCCCTCGTCCACCCCCCTTCTCCTCCTCATCATCATCATCTATCCCCTCAATCCTTATACGCCGCTTCTCCTCCTCTTCGTCCCCATTGCTTTGATCTTTGCTGCTACTACTACTACAACTACTACCACTTCTACTACTACTACTACTACTACTTCTACTACTACTACTACTTCTACTACTACTACAACTACTACTATTACCACTACTACTACTGCTACACTATAAATAGTAATGTTAAGGGTCATACAACAAAGAACCCACAATTGATTAATAGACCCCGACACGTGAGTTATAGTTGTCTCTCTCTGAATGAATTCTCTTGCTTTTGCCATATTCTGATGTGCGGGTTAAATGACGAGTTAATTGTTCAACAGTGCTTTATTGCTCTTGATGTAATGTAGTGACTCAACAATGATTTATTGCTCTTTGATGTAACACGTAGTGACTTTCGTATTCCTGCTTCTGTGATTCTGATGGTGTGTTCGTGTCAACAGGTTTTGACCGAAAATGTATTAATCGAGTCGACGTGAAGGGTCTTCTTACTTACCACCTTACCGCCCCCACGGGCTCGCGGGGCTGATGGCGGTAAGTCAAAACGTGGATATATAAAACAGTGGTTCCCAACCTTTTTTTCAGGCGACCCCAATTATGCACCCCTAGACATGTCCGTGACCCCTCTAGTTTAGTTGTATATGTGTTATTATAATATAATAACACCATGTTTGATATTTTGAAGTCTTGGCGACCCCAGGAAAAACGATTGGTGAGCCCATAAAGGCTCGAGACCCCAGGGTTGGGAAAGGGGCAACGCGAAGAGACGGTGCGGGCCCAGGACACAGGGCGAGGATGAGGCGGACGGCGGACGCGTTGACGAGAAACATCGGTGTTTGATAGGTGTTGATGGGGATGCGAGTGTTCGGTGATGTGACAAGTGTAACGACAAAAAACACAGGTGTTTGATAGGTGTTGATGGGGATGCGAGTGTTCGGTGATGTGACACGTGTAACGACAAAAAACACAGGTGTTTGATAGGTGTTGATGGTAATGCGCGTGATTGGTGATCGTGACGATTTGATGACGAGTTGATGAGTGTAAAGAAATACATGTATTAATAGGTGTTGATGGTAATGCGGGTGTTTGGTGGTGGTGATGTGACAAGTGTAACGGCAAGACACAATACTGTGGTGTGTGGTAGGCGTTGATGGAATGCGAGTGATTGGTGATCGTGACAAGCGATAAGTCTACGGAACGCCCATGTCACGGTAAGCAGTAACAACACAGATCAAGATCCAAGGTCAAGAGAGTGCTATCGTTTGCAGGCTGTCGGTGGAGACCGTACACATGCACAGCTGTGAAGGTTTACCAAGAAACAAGAAATAGAGTTATCATACTAGTGCCAAGAGGGATTGCAAAGTATATTGTAAAGGGCAACGCCAGCACATCGGACGACAATTTAACGACGATCGAGTGTGGCACGTGTGAGGTGTTTGACTATGGATAATTCTTCTAATGGGTAACCATAAGAAATATATGAAAAGAACCTCCATTTTTGTTTTATTTCATGATGACTAACATTTGTTATTTCCCAATCCACTGAAAAAGTAGTTTGCAAGGAAACACATATCATACATGCCCCGCCACACAATAAGCTAGGGGACCCGGGGCAATACCTAAATGAGTGTTACCTCATGTAATAATCTGATCAGTCTTGCCTGCAATATTTACCTCTGACAAAATGAGCACTGCAGAGTCGAGATGAAGCAGACGGCCGCCAGTTTTCCCTCCTCACAGCTGCAATCCACTTCCCCCGCTCTTCTGGATTCGCTGGAAATCTATAAAATGACACAGCATCTCTCCCGTGTCGGTTAGAACATCCAACCGCACAGCATACGTATCCCATGACGAACACACAGAGCACTTGTTTAGCCGCCACCAAGGTTTGCTTTGATAAGTGACCACCGCCACTGACCACCAAGATGGCCGTGCAGGCCCGCGCTACCCCCGCACCCCCACTGATGACGTCAGCTGCAAAACTTCTATAGACGATGTAACAGTCAAATAACGCGGAAAATAATTGTTTTGTGCGAAATATTGAGACTAGGTAACGAGTATTTTTTTTCATAAACCAATAAAAAGCTAGTAGCTAGGGCATAGAAAAAATCAATAAATTAATAACTTCGTAATGAAGTGTTTTACCACGTGCTACTGCCACTCAGCGAGCGTTAATGCAGATTTGTTTTTACACATATGCCTCGGCCCTTGGGAATTTTAAGATGGCGGCTGCGGGGTTCAAGATTTGCACGGAGTCAACCAATCCAGTATATTAGAGATCAGTGGTTCAACTCCAATCTCTCGCCACGGTGAGAGGTGAAGCCACTGTTCCTGCCTGTAAACTCTGTGGTCGGCCGCCATAAGGTGACGGATTGGCGACCTTTCCATGATTCCACATGTTTACACTTAATCACTATTAGCTAGCCACCATTATGATATTTTAGAAAACTGAACCGATCATCGTGTTGATGAGACATTGCTGCATATCATGATCACAAATTTATTGCACTTAATTATACCTACAATAAAATAATGAGAAAAAAATATGGTAGTGTATAAACATTTTTGTTCACCATTTTTGCTTCAACTCCTTGTCATTAATGTACTTTTATTGTATTAGATTTTCGTTTAGTTTCAAATGCAGCACATTTTTTTTCCGATTCAGATGGTGTATGACATGTACCAAAGTAACAATAATCAGGGGGTAAAAAATGAACAAGAAAATAACAAGTCTATCTGACAGAGGATCGCCGAGGCGCTGGTAACTTGTACCAGACATAACTATTTGATGTTAAATTTATGTCTCGCCATCAGTCACCTTAAGATGGCCGCCAGTTACTTCTAAATCCAGGCTCTAGGAACCATCTATATCTATAGCTCTGTGGTCCAGACACTCACACCGCTTCCTCCTAGTTTTTGGCTTAATAATAGGTGACTAGCTAAAGGTTTGTACAGAATTTAAATATAAAATACTATTCTGGTATTATTGTCTCAACGTAGTAGAACTTAATTTATGGTTTATAAATGTCTGTCAGTCCAATGGCAAATTTAATCAGCATCGGATTAACCTAAAAGCTTACCTCAATTATGATTCAACTTGCTCTGCCCGGTAATTAATAGCTATTCGCTACTGCTATGTGGGATGTCAAAAATTCTTACAGAATTAAAAAATTATCCCAAACGGAAAAAAAACTTGTATACCACAGCAGCTAGGCTTCTGAACACAACTGTCTGAACGTTTGTCAGCCGTTGTATTACATTTATTGTCGATCCCCGGGCCAAGCCACAAGGCTCAAGAGAGTCTAAAGACTATAGACCGATCTCAAAATTTCACTGAATATATTTTTGATACACTAACCTCCTGGAACTGTTAAAATTACTTGATCGGTAAATAACACGTGATGAAGACAATAAAAGCTTTTTTATTAATCTATTGCTGTAATGCAAAGGTAACATGCATCTTACAGTTAAGCTAAAATAAGCAATTCAAATATTAAGTGTAAATTAAGAAGTGCTAGAACTGGAATGATATATCTATGCAACCATACATATCATGAAGTGCACACAAGCAATTCCTTTCTCATACCAAGCTCATTCCATTTTGAGTTGACAGAGGTTAGGCCACACCTCTCCGGAGTCCTGAATCTGCACAGTGCCTGCTAGAGTCAGCACAGCAAGCGTAGTTATGTATTTCTAGGGAGTGTCTTATATAGTTAATATCCTCTGCTTTGCTCTTATCTTGTTAGCTCCTGGCTCAGGACTTTGAAGGGTTCTTGTTACCCGCAGTGCAGCAATAAAATATGGGGAAGGAATTTTCTGTGTTCTTCAACTCTTAAGTGCTGACTGGTAGCCGTGATGTTCAGTCAAAACTACTTTAGAAGCCTGATTCACATAGATTTACGCAGACACACAGACACTCAGACCCCATGGTCCAGAGAGGGTTGTCTGTCCTTCAGTCTAAGTGAAATCCTACTAATGCCATGAAGACTTTGCATTTCGGCTTAAGAGAATATAAAGTTGAGGGAAGTTAAACTTGCTGCACATTTTCTGTATGAATTATGATGCTTCAGATTTTTTACTTTCAGGTAGTTTAAACTAATTAAGGAAAAGGTTTGGCCCTCTCAATAAACTCAAATTTAAATTAGCTTGTTGCAGATAACATTTAAATATAAATTAGGGTTATTATTTTAAAGAAATTTTGATTAATGAGTTTGGCTTGCTAAACTGATTCAGAATCAAATGATCATAATGCAAATGGCACTTTTCTGTATAAATTGTATTTAAATCACTTTTTACTTTCGTATAATTCTGATCAATGAAACTCTGGCCCTTTCAATAACACTCAGAATGCAATGAGCAAGTTGCAGATGACACACACTGATTCCATTCAGCTCTTGCACAACAGTCACCACAAACTGATGCTGGTGGTCAGCGCCTCAGCATGATAGCTCCCTCCCGGCCCAAAGTTGGGGTTTTGTGAGAAGGGTTTTCAAGTGTAGCCATTGTCATAAATTAACCCTAAAGTGTACACAAATACAATATAGAATTTTACTTTCCTAAACGTTTTATAACAGCATATAGCCAAACACACCCCTGCAGGGTGCATTTGTGGTCATTAGTGATGAAAATAATAGGAGAGAGAAGTCATCAGAGTATGGACAGACGAGTCGCTCTGACAAACTGTCTACATCATAATTCTTGCATCTTAAGGGGTTGCCATATATTTTTCCCCCACTTTTTTTTTGCATTCTGTTGATAAAAATTCTTTACATTCATTTAATTGTCACAAAAGTTTGGAGTGACTATTTTATATTTTTTAAGAAGTGAAAAATCTTCATAAACTGAGGTGAAGATGTCAACAGTTGCAAACTGCATGACTTCATGGGAGGTTCATGTTAAGACCTCAGCTAACCATCTGAGCACAGCATCCTATCCCAGCAGCACTGACCCTAACTAAGAGAAAAACACTGGTTAAGTTTTACACATTATAACTTCAACAGACTACATCACAGAGCCTAAGGTGTAGGGTATTCAGTACCACTACAGAAGCTGATCTGCTTCCCCAACACAAGGAAGGGAGGAAGCCAAAGCAAGGAACTGTTTACATTTACACCAACACAGAGCTGAATTGACGGTTCTGTTTCTGTGCTCTCTAGTAAAGGTTCAGAAATCCATTAGTTCAATCATAACTAGAGCTAGTAGGTCTAGCTGACCTTCCTGTCACTGCAACAGGTGCCAAGCTTCAGTGCTCAGACACCCGAGGAGAGTCTCCACATCCTCCCGGGCCGTAACGTGGCACTGCCTCACCACAAGCCCGGCACGCTGCACCCACGACAGCAGTACAGGCAAGGCTGGCACGATGCAGCCAATGCTGCCACCAGGAATAAGCCAACAGAGCCACACACCAGTGGTCTCAGAAGGGTGCCTTCCTGCTGTCTGGGGGAGGAGGGGGCACGAAATCTTTGCCTTTAACTAATGTCACCGAACACACAAGGCAGCGAGCAATGTTATTAAATAACTTCAAGGGCAGCAGAACACTGAAAATACAGACTCAAGACAGGCCATCAATGCCTGACACATCTGCTCCAAGGAAGAATGTGACTTGCACCTCATATAGAGGGTAGAGGGACAGCCACTGCTGCCCACAACACAATTCTTTGAACTCCATCTTATGGAGTTCAAAGAACTGGGTGAGACTGATCTACTTATCACAAAATCAGTTGATAAGTTAGAAATAATCCTTAAATTCTAGGATTATTTAGCCTCTGTTCCAAGATTGCCACACAAAATTCAGGCCACTGAACTGTAGAGTGGTCAATGCCTTGCACACACACTGTTCCTGGGCAGTGGTGTGGCACAGGCATGGCATGGCCACAATGCTCTACTTTGCAACATGACATTTTTATACTGTTTTCCACTGAAAAGTGTTTAGAGGTGGTGGGCTTAGCTTGAAGACGACTCAGGGAGGCAAGGCACAAGTGCTCAAAGAACAGCCACTGACTCTGTAAGTGATGTGTCACTTTGAACCACTTCTACCATGACCAAAATTAATTAATGTTTGTCCCCCTGGTAACTGCCTGCCTTCCAGTTCTTCACCGCCCACCTCGGTGCTTTTTGCTGCTCACTTCTGGAAAGCATCAGTGTCTTGGAGCAGCAAGCAACCCACCTCTTCTACATGTACGTATATAACATAATAGCAAAATCAGGGCTTCAAGCTTGAGTCAAACCTTATTCAAACACTCATGAAGGAATCTTATCTGATGTCATTTTTCATGGATATATTATTCACTGGTATTACATCATATGAAGATTTTGCCTAGTTGAATTTTCATCTTTCAAATTGCAACAGCATGTTGCACTGAACAACACACAACTTCAGTCTTACGAGGAGTGCTGGATGCAGAGCTCGACACTGCCTGGAGATGTCAAGCCTTGGCAGTGGAGGTTGTTTACCTTCCTCATGGTGTCTCGTTTGAATAATGTCATGTCACAGTCTTTCCACCCAACGCGTTAGAACGTAAAGCAAGTTGATGACGGAGTTTAACACATGATGACATTTCAACAATAAAACATAATGCATCAGAAACAGCTCCCACTAGCCAAACAGCATTCAGGAGTACTGTGGTTTGCCAGGGAGGCAGAGGTGAAGTGGTTCCTTGTTTCAGCCTTTCTGTTGACTCATTGTTTGCTAATAGTTATACACACGAGACTGTGGGACCTGAGGGTACAAGCTGTCATGATTCCTGGTCTTTTGTGGCTGGATGATGAGTCTCCTGAGCAAGTGGGTTCCTCAGGGTGTTTGGTGTTATCAGATGGGTCAGGAGAGGCTTTCTTGTGCTTTAAGTGTGTGTGTGTGTGTGTGTGTGTGTGTGTGTGTGTGTGTGTGTGTGTGTGTGTGTGTGTGTGTGTGTGTGTGTGTGTGTGTGTGCTCTCACTTTGACCACAGTACTGTTTGCCTCTGTACAGTTCCTTCCATTGTCCCACTTATATCCAGGTGTTAGGGGATACCACAGCTTGACTTCCCTCTTTTCCCTGGCTACAGCCTCCACACACTGGTCCCACAAGTCTCCTCCACCTCCCCGGCCTCACCTCTGCTAGTGGGCGCTGTTCCCAAGTCATTCAGGCGGCTACATCTTGTTATCAGGGCGAGGCAGCATGGCATGGGATTCTTTAGGACTGCACAAGTTTTCCTGGGTCACTGGCGCTCCCCAAACCTCCAGTCAGGATCCTACTGCTCTCAGTCAGGCCGAGGCTGAAGGTCTGGCTGGCTCCGCAAAGACTTTGCATGCAAAGCGCTTATCAATTAATCATCATCAAGTGTCCCTAATTTTCACCAAAACAGTGACAGATCAAGATCGTGTGGCCATTCTCAACACTTTGCAAAAAATGATTGTCTGCCCCAAGAATGTCCGGCAATAAACTATGCTGGACCCTCAACAGCTGGTGTGGCTCATCAGTGTGGCTGCAGCCGGTGCAATGTTCATAACACATGGTTTTTAATGTTTTCAATTTTTGAATGAATGAATCTGAATGTTCACCAATTTGCTTGGCAACATTCCTGGGGGAGGCTGTGAAGAGCACCAACCACCTGGATAAAAGTTTGCACTGTCCAAAAGAATCCCACGCCATGCATTACGACCACCTAGCACGGTGTCTGGATTACTCCATGTTGGGGGGAGGGTCTGGTGAGGCTCCATCCATCACCTCCCGCATCTCAATCCACGCCCCCCGGCTCAGCACCTTGACAAGCTCTCTAAAGGTGGGAACTAAAGCAGGGTCACACCTGATCTGAAACACAAGAGACAACACATAACTCACTCTTCACTAAGTGTTTCTTTGGTGATGGGCTGGTGTGTGTGTGTGTGTGTGTGTGGGGGGTATTTCTTTGGCGATCAACTGGTATGTGTGGTGATGGGCTACTAAATGTGTTTGTATGTTTGATGGCTGGTATGTGTTTTCTGGTGAAAAGCTGGTGTGTGTATGTGTGTGTGTGTGTGTGTTTACCTAGTTGTAGTTTTACAGGGCCTGGGGTTACGCGTTTGTGTGGTCCCGTCTCCATATTTGTATTTGTTCAGCTTTTCCTTAAAGTTGTGCACATTCTTTGCCGATACTACACTCACTTAGTCTGTTACAAATCTCTGTTTCTTTGCAGGAAGCTACATTTCTTTGTCTCTCAAGCAGCTTCCTTTTCTCAATTTTTTACTGTGTCCTCATGTGTTGCTGGTGTTTCTTCCTTCTCTTAGTAGTAACTCCTCATTGTGTATGAGTGTATGAGTGTATGAGTGTGTGTGTGTGTGTGTGTGTGTGTGTGTGTGTGTGTGTGTGTGTGTGTGTGTGTGTGTGTGTTTAGCTAGTTGTGTTTACCTTACTGTGGTATACAGGAATCAAACTACACTCATGGGGTCCCATCTCCAAAGCTCAGTTTATTGAGTTTAGGTTTAAATGCATTAATAGCTTTGGCTTGAACTATCTCCTTTTTTAAGTCATTCCAGGTGTCAATGGATCTATGAGGAAAGCTGTGCTTCTCAATATCTCTCACGAACCTTGTCTTCCTCAAATTCTTTCTGCAACCTTTTGTATTTCTGGTGTCCCATTCTAACAGGTCATCCCTGTTAATCATGTCCATTTCCTTCACTGCCCTGCACACTGCAGTCAGATCTCCTCTTTTTCTTCTCTCCTCCATGGTAGGAAAACACAATCTTTTCATTTCCTCCTCATATGCCATGTCCCTCAAGCTTGGTACTAATTTTGTCAATGCTCTCTGGATTCTTCCTCTCTTCTTGATTTTCTTTCTGTGTGGAGACACAGTTGCTGCATATTCCACTCCTGGTTGAATCACTGGCAGGACAAGCCTCATCATATCCCCATCCATGTAGTGCAATGCCACCTTAATCATGGTTAGCTTACATGTTTCTCTTGTAATCTTCCTCATGCGTTTCTTTGGGGAAAAGCTGTTCTGGAATGTAACACCTACATTTTTGTCCTCTAGTGCCTTCTTAATTTGATTGCTCTTTATTTCATAATTCCAGATAACTCGGTTTCCCACTTCAAGAACTTTACATTTCTTCACGTTATGTTCCAAGTGTAGCTATTTACCCCTCCCACCATGTCATTTATGTAAATCAAGAATATCCTTGGGCCAACACTGCTCACTGTGGTACTCCATTTGTTACTCTGGTCCATCACAATATTATGATCCTCATCTGTCTATCTCTCAGACAGTCCTCCATCCACTTCAGAAGTTTCCCCTCGGTCTTTTTTTTCCATTTTCCATAAAAGACGCCTCTGTGGAACCTTATTAAAGTATTTTTTTCAGACCCAGATACAAACAGGCCACCCCACCATTCTCGCTCCTATTACACATTGATTGCCCTTGTATAGAGACTCAGCAGGTTTGTGACACTTCTCTCCTGAAGCCAAACTGATGATCCATTCAGGTTTTTTTTTTCCTTTTTTCTCTTTTTGTTAGTGTGTGTGTGTGTGTGTGTGTGTGTGTAATTAACCTCTTGGTCTGCTGCGGGTCTCTCTCGAGACAGCCAGCCGTTCCCCTATGGAAGAGCAGAGCTCATAGTACCGATCTTTGGGTTGGACTGAGACCACTCACACACAACACACCGCGACAACAAGGTCACAAATCCTTGCCTGACGTTGCGTACCTACTCACTGCTAGGTGAACAGGGGCTACACATGAAAGATGATAAACCCAACTTATCTTCACCCGGCCGGGGAATTGAACCCCGGTCCTTCTGGTTGTGAGCCAGACGCTCTACCCCTGAGCTACCGGGCCATGTGTGTGTGTGTGTGTGTGTGTGTGTTTATTTGATGATGAGATAGTAATGCTCTAAAATGGATTCTATATATATGGAAAACTATAGCAGGAGTCAAGTCATAAAATTTTTAAAGCAAACAGCTGTTAGATCTCAGGCTGATGTTGACCACCCCCACACCTGGCCCACATTTGCTCCCATCCCCAATCAGCCTTACCTGAAGCTTAGCCTCGTGGGGAGACAACGATGGGAGTGGTGCAGGTGTTTCTGCCTCTCCTGCTTGCATTCCCTCACCTTCCTCCTGCATTTCCTGCTTTACTCTCTTCAGTGCTGGCCCCTGTGTGTGGGAAAGGCACACTTTACACTTGGCTATAGTTATCTTTTTCAAACTGAAGATAATTTTTTTACTTTAAAACTACTTACACTCACTGGAAATGTGACACTGAATAAATCTATAATACATCAATAAATTAATAAATTAATGTATAAGTAAATAACAAGCTTCTTGGTCACATATTAGACAAGACATGTACTCATATACACACACATACCTTTGCTTTCCCTCCAGAAGAGCGCTTCTTCTTCCCTTGTTTTGGGCTCTGGCCTTCCAGATTCTTGTCACGATTAACATTTTTACAAATTCTCAATTTGATACGAGCTTCCGTCAGCAAATTATCGCTGTCAGAGAGAAAAAAAAAAAGACAATTAATGAAGGTTAAGAAGTCAAGGAACTACTACTACTACTACTACCACTGTCATACATGTGGGTCTCCTCTCAAAGCAAATGAAATACTGATCACTTCTGGAGAAAAATCTTTTGCCAACAATCCGCCCAAGATTCAAACCCGGGCCCCTAAAGGCTGAACATGAGATGGACACTCTAGTGTCAAGCCACAGGATGCCTTTCAGGCTTAAGGCTTTTGTAGTCTTTATCAGTGTGTCAGGTCATTGCAATACTACCTCTGTTACTACTACTACTAGGACTACAAATAATAATAGAAATAATAACAATAATAATGATGAAAATTATTAATATTACAATAATATTGTAATAATTATACAAATTTCATTCAATTCTATTTTTTTTCTTTGAAAAAAATTGTACTATGGACGAATAAGAAAGAACTTGTAAAATGAAAACCTGAGAATATCATATCACCTGATCACACTGTAGATTACAGTAAACCGTCCATAAATTGAACTATTTGGGGGAAGACATAAAAAATAACAGAGCATTCGAAATATCCCTAAAAAAAAAAAAAAACAAAAAAAAAAAAAATTGTGCAAAGCCAATCAAGGCTGCTCCAGAGTGTAACAGCAATTCTGATTAATTCTTGCTGGAATAGAGGTGGACCACACAGCTATAAATTTATATGGCTCTGGAATACTGTCTTCTGCTACGGGAAGGTGAAGGCCTTGGGTGAGGGGTGCAGTTGTAAACAAAGCATGGAACTGAAAAGTTTGAGGTGCCATGAGTGTCAGATAAGCTAGTTTTGGGTGAAAAAGTTACAAGTTGCATCTGGTGCACACAAATCTAAACCACTGTTGAATTTAAAAAAATAATTCAGCTATTCCTTGCCTTGCACCGCAAGGGTTCATGAGGGACGTGAAGCAGGCAGCCTTTGTTTTGAAATGACGCGGTCCAGACTTGCACCAAATTCCTAGCCTTAAACTATCTTTGACTGATTTAGAACATTCATCCCGAAGTTATCCGGACAGGCGCTGTATATCCTGGAATTTAGACCGATTTACGAATGTGTTCAGAACCCCATATCAGTTTCATACAGCCGATATCCAAAATATAGAGGTCCAATTTATGGAAGGTTTACTATACGTATTTCACTAATTAACCAAACCTACAGCTGTAAGTTTATACTTTCTATTTGTTTATACCTCGTTCCATTAGTGAAGGAAATAAATACTTTTTTACTTAATTTTTTTGCTTAAAAATCATGCCAGGCCACTAAGTCTGAAGCATTGGGGCTGCATAGTCTGAACACCTCGGTAAATTTTCATAAACATGACTGTCAGAGAATGACTATATTGTCCACACTTTAAACTTTATTGTTTACTTCAGATTCACTTAAATACTGACCTCCTTCTCTTTTTATTAATTTTAGTTGACTATAAAATTCAGGAATCTACTTTGTAGTGAATTTTAGTCTCTCTCTCTCTCTCTCTCTCTCTCTCTCTCTCTCTCTCTCTCTCTCTCTCTCTCTCTCTCTCTCAGCTTTGCCACACTCATATACTTACTGCACATCACACAGCTTCAGGATCATTTCTTGTCCCTTGCCATACTTCCGGTGACATGAGTTTAAGCACCAAAACACAACTGAAAAAGTGAAGTTGCCCTCATCAGAAGCATTGTAGGGCACAGGAATCTCTACAGTGGGGTGGCCTTGGTCTTTTAGCTTCACCGCATGGAGTTTGGGGACGTGGAAGGGAAAGCCTGCTTCATCATTGTCATCATGAGTCTTGCAGGCGAAGACGGGAGTGTCGTGGTGAACTCCTGTTGTGTACCGCATCCCAACTTTCACCACATGGCCACCTTGGGCACCCACCACCTCAATCGGGATGTCTTTGTTGGGCATGGCAATGAATAGATCATCCTTCATCTGTTGAAGGGTTGACATTTTAATTATGATGTCAGTACAAAGGGAAAAGATTGAAATGTAAATTTGATGAAAAATGCAAAAATAAACAAATAGAAGAAAAACAATCAATAAAATTTTGCTTTCATAATATATGGTAAATCCCTATGCTGTGCTGCTGTGCTGAGCTGACCACAAAATGTGACCTCACCTTAATAGAACCCTAGCCCTCCAACAGCCAGTGCACGTACATGTGCTTAATAAAATGCTTTCCTTTAAGCCCCAAATACACTACTGAATTTCGGTTCACGAATGTGCGCGAATATTCAAGTCATCCTGTGTCGTGGACAAGTTCAGCATCTTTCTTGCCTGTTCCTGGCCGTTCGGGGACATGTCTGCGTCCACCGTGAGACTTTTGACAGTTGGTCACGACCGCCACGAAAGTTTCATGTTGCATGAAAAATTCGCGGGCATTCACTGAATGTGCACGAATGCAAAATGGATGCCGAATCGTCGCCGACATGTCCCAGACAATTCGGCGTCCAATTCGCGGTGTTCGCGAATTGTCGCCAAATTTTGACCATTGAAATTTTAATTTTGTTGGCGAATTAGTCACTGACATGTCGCCGACTGGACATGTCTCCAACATGTTGCTTAATGGCCAAGACTATTCAGGGACATGTCCCCCGAATATTCGGCGAATATTCGGTTAATCACGACACGGCAATCGGGTCACTGTGGGAGGTGTACACGGGTCTCTCTCTCTCTAAATATATGTATATATATATATATATATATATATATATATATATATATATATATATATATATATATATATATATATATATATATATATATATATATGTGTATATATATATATATATATACATATATATATATATATATATGTATATATATATATATATATATATATGGAATTAAATAATATAATAATAAATAGTAAACAAGAAAATATGAAAACAAGAAAAATCATGAATTTATAAAAGTTATAAAACTAACATTTTCATTTATTTCATACTAATTTATTTACTATTTATTACTTTATTTATTTCTTAACATCATTATTCTGCCATTATTTAACCTTTGTTTTATTTTTTAATTATTTAAATTTATTTCTTCTTTCCGTTACTGGTTTGTTTACATCTCTGCTTATCATGGGAACCTTGTTTTGGTCTGTCAAATGTTTTATTTTCCTATGATGCTCTTTCATGGATTAAAATAATATAATAATAATAGCAATAATAATAATAATAATAATAATAATAATAATAATAATAATAATAATAATAATAATAATAATAATTCTAATATGAGAAAGGCAGCAAAGCCAACACTCACCCCATGTGTCTTGCCACTTCCCAGGATCCGAAACTCATGGTACTGCCCCTCCCTCAACCTTTCCCTTTTGATGAACTTCTCAATATCATCAAGGGAGGATTCGCTGCGCACCCTGCCTTCAGGCTGAGGGGCAGTCACAAAATGACAATCTTCCACTGGCTTGTAGATATTGCTGCCAGAGGTATATAAGTCTACTGCAGTAGCTATGAGATCAGTAGACATATTCTCACTTCCAAGAGGTGCATAGGCGTTAGGAACCAAGTCCTCATCAACGTCAGGCAGCCAGCAAGCAATCTCCCTCATACTGGAGGTGTCTCTGAAATGAAAAGGGGTTCTTTTTAAGGTGACTGACGGACACACTTTATCTTCTTTCACGTGTAGCCCCTGTTCACCTAGCAGTGCGTAGGTATATGACGTCAGGCAAGGAGTTGTGACCTCGTTATCGCGGTGTGTTGTGTGTGAGTGGTCTCAGTCCTACCCAAAGATCGGTACTACGAGCTCTGTGCTTTTCTGTAGAGAGACCCGCAGCAGACCAAGAGGTGAATTTACACATTTTCTATACCTCTATCTACTCCCCCTATCCATCTTCCCTTTCTTCCTCTTTATCTTTCAGCCACCCTTCCCCCCTGTCCTCCCAGCAATTTCCTCTATCTTTCCATCCCACATGAACAGAATACTCACCCCAACATGGGACTTGCGAAGCTGTGGTTCATTGTGATGACTGAAATAGAAGAAAAATATGTTATTATGCCACTGCATTGTACTGGTTCTGGAAACTTCTCCCATGAGAATACTCTGTTCACAGGCAAGGCTCATGAGAACCTTCTACAAAGAATATATAAAATGTACAAAAAAGGCTATATAATGAGTAGTGAGTTGGTCAGAGTGAGGCAGCCAGGGACAAGTCAAGGGGACTCAGTCACTCACTCAGGAAGCAAGCAGGCAGTGAGACAAGACACAGCATGGAGCAAAGAAAGGCAGGGAAACTTCAATACTCCTGAATGTGACTGTTATTATGCTACAGGTGTAATTACATCGATTTACCTCCCTAGAGCTGCCTCCTGAGCGTGCCATTCCATACAGCCCACTGGAAGCAGACATGGGAGAATCTACCTAACCTAGCGTACCATTGCTAACCAGATCGTTGGCAACACTGCTCACCTCCCAATGTCTGCCGCCGCCAACAAAACAAATGTATGTATATGCCTTTTCACTACCATCGCTAACCAACCTAAAACAGGTGGCGGTATTTGTCCACCACCTTCTACTAATGTATTATATGTATGCAAAGGGTTTTGTGAAGGTTTGGAAGAAAACAGACCAAAATTAATACGCCGGAGTTATACTGAACCTTTACCTTTTATTTAACTCTATGATCTCGTGGATTATTTATAAAAACAAAAAATCCGGATAGGCTACTCTTTAGCTCACTACCGTCGCTCGAGGCACAAAAACAGTTCCTCCACCAAGTTTGTACCCCACATTTGGTTACGTTAGGTGCGCCTATTGGAATTAGCCATGAAATGTTTGAGGGAACCCGCACGGCTGCGGCAAGTGTTGAAGACCAGTGTATAAAGTCAAAGGGCTCTTACCAGCAGAGTGACTTCGCCCTTATTAGCGTCACTGAAAAACTGGGAAATATACATGAACCTCCAAAAGGGAGTGGGAGGGGACTTCGCCCCCCTCGACCCTCCTGTGTTTTCCACGTTTCTTCCCAATGGGCTACTCCACCGCCCGCGGCCCCGCTGGTTCGCACACTATTCCCCCCCCCCCCCCCCGGGGGATACTGCTGGCTTAGGATAAATTTTCCCCGGAGAAAACTTCGGACAGGGGAAGGGCACGACGGTAGGTTAGCGGTGGCAGTGCTTCCTGTGGTGGTGTGGTGCTTGAGGGTTTGGTACACACACACACGTACACACACACGGGCAGGTGGTAGGCGTCGAGGTGATATAACATTCTCATCATGTTCTTTAATACGTCTCCATTCTTTGTAAATTTTCTTGAAAGGCGACGATAAAGCAAAGTAATACCGGGCAGAATACTACTCCATCATCCCATCAACTAAAACAAGTAAGAGCGAGCGTGAATAAGACCATGAGTGCCACGACTTCTGTTTAACTGTTGAAGTTTACTTACTTGATTCAATGTTTTAGAGTCGATCCCAAAGAGCTCAGTGATCTTGACCACACGTCCTTCTTCTATCACTCTCAAATCTTTACTGTGCTGTGCCACGGCTCGCGCTCCTCCCCTCCCTTCGCGCGCTGCAGCGGTGGGCGGGGCTTGAGGCTTCACAAACGTATCTGCAATTCCCTATACGTAAGCAAGCATCTCCCCCCCTCTTCTTCCCCACTATGTAGAGTGACATACTAATTATAGTCTTATGCGTAACCCTACAGGTTTTGTTGTTATACATAAGGCTGGGGGTCAATACATTTTCAGTTACGATAGATATAAAAGCCCTATAGTCTCCTTGGTACCGGTGTTGCCAGCCGAGGGGGACGGTGGGGCATTTTGCACCACCTTACGAATTTCCTCGTGGTACAAAGCCTTTCCCCATGCCCAACACGAATCATATTGAGGCATCTTCGTTTCTAAAGTTTTGTCGATAACTAAAGCACCTCCTACCACTGCTATGAGTCACCCGATGCTTGTGTTGTGGCAGGACTTGTGTGCGTGTTGCAGACACCGTTGTCTGGCAACTGGACAAGAGTTAAGACAGTCACATGACGTTCGCTTTTTTTTTTTTTTTTTTTTAACATATTTTGGAAGTTGCTTTATTGATTCTCTCTCTCTCTCTCTCTCTCTCTCTCTCTCTCTCTCTTGCCCTTCTTATTTTTCCTCCCCACAAAAGTAGCTACAGTTCTTTTCTTGCTCTTGCTGCTGTTGTTGTTAACAAAAATGTTGTTGTTGTTGGTGTCACTTTCTCTCGCTCTCCTCCCTTCATCCTATCCCTACCCCCCATTGTTCCATCACCACATTCGTCCCCAAGATATGCATTTTTTTTTCTAGTGTTCCAAAAAATTGTGCGTTATCTTTGTTATCTGACACCTACGCTCTCTCTCTCTCTCTCTCTCTCTCTCTCTCTCTCTCTCTCTCTCTCTCTCTCTCTTTAAAGCCATTAATTTTGATGGGAAGAAACTCCAAGCATGATGCAACAGTTCAACAGTAAGTGCATGACAGGAGGAGGAGAAGGGGGAGGAGGAGAGGAGGCAGGAGGCTGACACCCTCCCCAACACATCCTGAATTTCCCCTCCTCTTCCTCCTGGTAACAACTGGTCCTCTCACACACACACACACCTGCCTTAGTTAACAATAACAACGTAATAATACTGACACTCTCTCTCTCTCTCTCTCTCTCTCTCTCTCTCTCTCTCTCTCTCTCTCTCTCTCTCTCTTACCACACTATCTCAAACTTGTAATTACGCTCGTGATATCTCTAGTTGTCATAAGGTGAAAAAAAATGTCATCTACAATAAACGTGACACACACACACACACACACACACACACACACACACAGTATATCACCATTAACAACACCAAAACAATGAAACGAACAAAGAAAAAAGTCACGCAGTAGCCTTTGAAATGCAGTTGTAGTAGTAGTAGTAGTAGTAGTAGTAGTAGTAGTAGTAGTAGTAGTAGTAGTAGTAGTAGTAGTAGTAGGCCTAGTAGTAGTAGTAGTAGTACATAGTAGTAGTAGTAGTAGTAGCAGCAGCAAAGATCAAAGCAATGGGGACGAAGAGGAAAAGGGGCGGATAAGGATTGAGGAGATAGAGGAGGAGGAGGAGGTGGGGGGGGAGAGGGCTCAGTGGATAGAGGAATGACAGAACGAGGAATACATAGGAGTGAACTCAGAAACTAATCACATTTCTCGGTACTGGTGTTATCGAACGTGCGATAAGAGATAGCAGGCTTAGATCCGGTTATGAAGGGCTTATGCTATCAGGGCAGAACTCAAAAACAATGTTAAATACCTACTTAAACTGTTGAAGGCTCGTAAATAATAGACGAGAATATCTGATTAAGAGTTATATAGATGCCTAATGTCTGGGTGTGTAGTCGTAGTCATGGTAGTAGTAGTAGTAGTAGTAGTAGTAGTAGTGGAAGAAGTAACAATAGTAGTAGTAGTAGTAGTAGTAGTAGTAGTAGTGGAAGAAGTAACAATAGTAGTAGTAGTAGTAGTAGTAGTAGTAGTAGTAGTAGTAGCAAAAATAGTAGTAATAGTAGTAGTAGTAGTAGTAGTAGTAGTAGTAGTAGTAGTACCTAATAGTATTAGTAGTGGTTATAGTAGTAGTACTAGTAGTTGTAATAGTAGATGTTGTCGAAGTGCTGGTGGTGGTGGTGGTAGTTGGTTGGTAATAACAACAACAATAACTATAATAATAATAATAATAATAATAATAATAATAATAATAATAATAATAATAATAATAATAATGATAATAATAATAATAGTAATAACAACAGGGATTCCCACTTCCGATAAAACTCTGATGTAGAATGAACCGTGAGCATTTTCCATCCTTCCTGTGTGTGTGTGTGTGTGTGTGTGTGTGTGTGTGTGTATCCTTCCTTCGTCCCCTCGTCCCGGGCTGTGACTCACTCGGGGAAATCTGCCAAAAGGTAAACCATAAGCCAATGTCAACACCAAAACAGATGGAAAACACTACATGAATCACGCACTTGTAAAGAGAGGGAATCGAGAAGAGGAATGAAGGAAGGAAGGAGGAACAGAGGACGAGGACGGGTGAGACGAGAGAGCAGAGATGAACAAAATAAATCAAGAAGAGAGGGAAAGAATGAAGAAGAATAGAGAAGGAAGGAGAGAAAGGAATCAAGAAAGGGAAGGAAGAAGAAAAAAGTGGGAAAAAAGGGATAGGGACCAATAAAGAAGGAGGGAAGTGTAAGAAGGAATTTAAGAGGAGGAAGGAGAAGTAAACGAGAAAGGAGGAAAAAAGGGTATGGAAGGAATTAAAGAGGGGAAAGAAGAACAAATAGGGGAGGAAGGAGGAAAGTGAAGAAAGGAATTGAGGAAGGAGGAAGAGAACGAATAGGAAGGATAGGAGAAAAAAAGTGGGATGAAGGGAACTAATTATATAAAGAAGGGAAGAAAGATGGAAAAGGGATAGAGAGAATTAAGAAGGGAGGGAAGTAAAGGAAGGAATTTAGGAAGAAGAAAAGATAAATGGGAAGGAGAGCAGAAGAACGAAAGAGGGATGGAGGATTATTGAGGAAAGGAAGGAAAGGTGAAAAGGGGAGAAATAAAAGTAGATACAGGAATGAAAGGAATGGAAGGAGGGAGAAGAGGAGAGATAAGAGTATACCACACAAACTCCTTATCATCTTTAGCGTTGTCCTGCCCCCCCCCCCCCTTCCCCTGTGTGCGTGTGTGTGTGTGTGCGTGTGTGTGTGTGTGTGAAGGCTAAAGGAATTCAAGGTGGGCGGTGTAGTGTAATGATTGCTTGAGTGTGCGTGCGTGTGTGTGTGCGTGTGTGTATGTGTTGCTACAGGTAACCCAAACGCTGATTAGTACTAGGAAGGCTCGATCAGGTGTGGAAGGTAAACGAAAATATGTACGTATATTATGTGATCCAGTTCTCTCCGGTTTAAGGAATATATTTTGTTTCTTGGCTGTTCGTGATTCTCTCTCTCTCTCTCTCTCTCTCTCTCTCTCTCTCTCTCTCTCTCTCTCTGTGTGTGTGTGTGTGTGAGTGTGTGTGTGTGTGTTTCTCTAAGCTAGTTTTCCAAGTAGGCTAAATCTTGCTCTTCAAAATATAATTAGTCTTTCCGCGTAAATTCTCTCTCTCTCTCTCTCTCTCTCTCTCTCTCTCTCTCTCTCTCTCTCTCTCTCTCTCAGTTAATCTTCCAAGTAGGCTAAATCTCTTTCTTCAACATATATACTTAGCTTTTTTTTCGGGGTAAATCTCTCATACTCACACTAATGCCCAAGGACGGATAAAAAGCGGGTAATACACTCTCTCTCTCTCTCTCTCAGTTAATCTTCCAAGTAGGCTAAATCTCTTTCTTCAACATATATACTTAGCTTTTTTTTCGGCGTAAATCTCTCATATTCACACTAATGCCCAAGGACGGATAAAAAGCGGGTAATACACTCTCTCTCTCTCTCTCTCTCTCTCGGAAATGCCTTTGTCACCCGCTGCATGGTGAGTGAGTGCCTGGCGGGAAGTACGGCAATAGCAGCGTTGCCAGATCCGTGTTGCTACCCTGCCAAGGACATGATGCACACCATTTGTCACGTAGTCCTACATTCCTCTCTGCTTTGTATTTCCGTTCACTGCTGATGGTGGTGTTTATACTGGTTGCTACTGGATATTATTCTTATTATCATCATCATCATGTTTATCATCATCGGTTATTAGTTTCCATTTCCTGCAATTTTTTTCAACATGTTCGTCATCGGCACTGTACCCATTTACCTATTCTCATCCTCCTCCTCTTCTTCCTCCCCGTTACTCAAGCCACTGCCAGCTGCATTCTCCCCCCTCCCCTCCTCTCCTTCTCCAACCTGTCTAGACTGCTGCCCCTCACCCCTTGCCTCCCCCCTCACCCTCTCCCCACACCGTGTATGCCTCCCTCTCCTCTTACGCCACCTCCTCCTCCACTAAGGAAACGTGGGCCAATAGGAAGCAGGGAAAACGTTTTGCACATCCCCCTTCCCCCGCCTCTCTCTCTCTCTCTGCGGTTGCACCACTTATAGCGTAAGAGAAAAGAGAAGAGAAAGGAAAGAAAGGGAGATAGAAAAAGGGAAGAAGAGAGAGAGAGAGAGAGAGAGAGAGAGAGAGAGAGAGAGAGAGAGAGAGAATGGAATGAAAGTACTACGTAGTTGGTAGATGAGGGATAAAAAAAAAAGAGGGAGGAGTCAGAGGTGAGGGCCAAGAGAAGAAGGCCTGACCAAGCAATGACTCCTGACCTTCATGGCTTTTAACTTACCCTCCCCCCCCTGCCCCATTAAAATTTCCTCTCCTCTCCCTCCTTACTCCCTCTTCCTCTGCCCTTTATTATCTCCTGTTGTCCACTCTTCCTCTCGTCATGCTAACATTTTTCTTCTTTACTCAATTCTGCTTTGTTTATTTTTTGTTTACATGATTCTGGTGCCTTTCCTTCCTCTTCCTCTGTCCTTTATTATCTCCTGCTGTCCCTTCCTTATTCTCTTCCTCCCCGTCATGCTTACGTTTGTTTTCTTCTATTGGATTATTCTGCTGTAATTCTTTTTGTCTGTTTACTTGATTCTGACTCCTTTTCCCCTCTTCCTCTGTTCTTTATTATCTCCTGCTGTCCCTCCTTCCTCTTCGTCATTTCTGCTTTCCTTTTCTACTTGGTTCTGCTTTCTGCTTCTCTCCTACCCTTCATCTCCACTTTGCTCCTCTAATTTTATCTCCCTTTCCTGGTCTTTCTTATTTCCACTCCTCCCGTTCCTTTCTCTTCTTTTTTCTCTCCTTTCGTTATTTCAAATGCCTTTCCTTCTTCACTTCCCTCTTTTCCCTCCTCTCTTTTTCTCCCTTTCCTGGTCTTTCTTATTTCCACTCCTCCCATTCCTTTCTCTTCTTTTTTCTCTCCTTTCGTTATTTCAAATGCCTTTCCTTCTTCACTTCCCTCTTTTCCCTCCTCTCTTTTTCTCCTTTCCTTATTCCCAATGTTTACCTCCTTCACTTCCTTCTTTCCCCTCCTCTTTTCATCCTCTGCTCTAGTCTCGTCTCCTTCCTCTATCCCTAATGGCTAGGCTCCTTGATTTACTTCCTTCTTTCCCTTCATCTTAGCACTACTAGCTCTTTTAACGTTGCTGACTTCCCTCCCCCGGCAACACCCCCTCCCCCACTGCTGACCTCTACCCTCTTTCAAGGACGCTGACGTCAGAGCGATGCGACTGAATAACAAGCTCTTCCCAGAAACATTAATGGTGTGTGGATGGCACCGCTGTGTAATGACTTCCATGCATATGTGCCACGCCAGAAGACGACTCGCTCTCTCTCCCAGCGTTACCCAGTTTACGCACTTAGAACATCACATTTATCGGTTTCTGCCAACAAGCTATCACCCACCCACCAACCAACACACAAATGACGGTATTCAGCTAAAATTTTCATCTTACCCCCGTATTCTCAAATATTTCGGGGCGTACACACTCACATTAGACTTTCGTAGAGGTTGTGGGTATTGCCATGGGTAGTTTTATGAGCCTAATGGTAGTTTGACAAGGCTTCTGCACCATTAACGTTAAGAAAACTACTGAGAACACGCTTTATCTCCTTGTGGCCTTTGGAAAATTTGTGTTGTGAGAACCTAAAGCATTTGAGAGTACGGGGTTTAAAATTTAATCAATATATTCCATACGAGTGGAAAGAACAAACCAACACTAATGAAGCTGATTTGGCTGTCGTAGTTAGATGTCACTGTCGAACATTTGGGAACGCCGAGTCGATTCTATCTTCGCCCTGCATTAATTAACACCTCACTGGCACGAAGAGGAGTTACGGCAGGTGTGTGGGTGACCTGTCTCATATTCTCAAACGTTTCGGGCTTTGCACACACACACACACACACACACACACACACACACACACACACACACACACAGTCTCTCTCTCTCTCTCTCTCTCTCTCTCTCTCTCTCTCTCTCTCTCACACACACACACACACACACACACACACACACAGTCTCTCTCTCTCTCTCTCTCTCACACACACACACACACACACACACACAGTCTCTCTCTCTCTCTCTCTCTCTCTCTCTCTCTCTCTCTCTCTCTCTCTCTCTCTCTCTCTCACACACACACACACACACACACACACACACACACACACACACACACACACACACACATTGGACAAAGCTTTCGTACGAGTTGTGTTACTATCTCCATGGGTAGTTTTGTGAGCCTAGTGGTGGTATGACAAGCCTTCTGCACCAGGAAGGGAAAAAACGCCAGTTACGAACTCGACTGATCTCCTTTGTGGCCGGTGAAAGTATTTGTTGTGAGAGCCGAGAGCGCCTGAGAGTGAGGACCTGCTGAGCCTCGCAAGCTTCAACCTCCCATAATTAATGATTCACCCCGCCATGTGACACTTATGGATATATGTTGTGATACAGACAAATGGATTTTTTTTTGGCTGTTCCAGCGTGCAGAGTCCGTTGTCGATATTGGTAACATGATGCCTAATGGAAAAGAGACGTCAGGTAGAAAACAAACAAGCGAAAAAACAAAACACCAACACCGTCGATCTTGACTCTACATTATACGGAGATATTTAGGCAGCTGAGGACAAGGGAAACTCAACAGAAGAAGAAGGGGGAGGAGGAGGAGAAGATGAAGAAAAAAACAAGAATATGATGATGATGATAAAGAAGAACAACAACAGAAACAACAATAACAACGACAAGAACAACAAGTAAGAAGGCAAAATAAATAATAACAATAAAGTCAATAGAACAGAAGAACAGAGGTAAGAAGACTCCCTAACTTTCATTATTATCTGCTGACCCGGCCCCTTCCTCCTGATGCCTTCTCAATCGCTTTTTTCCTCCTTCTTCCTCTTCCTCCCGCTTCTTCTTTTACGAGTAGAGGTAAAGAGCACTGAGTTGCAACTAATGTAAGGTTTGAAGCAATGGGAGGAGTTATGATTAGGGAAAGTGTACCAGCTGACAAGGTGTGAGAAGATGTAAGAGTGTGACGGGAAAAAGAAAAAGGAAATGGTAAGCATGTATAGATGAGGGGAAAGATGGAGAATGAGGAGGGAAGGGGGGGGGGTAAGCTCATAATTAGCAGGAAGGAACGGAAAAGAGGAGCAACAGGATCTGCTCTCTTTTATCGGGGTTTAATGGGAGAGGTGAGGGACGAGAACGAGATGAAAGAGCAAAAGGAGCAGAGAAGAATGGTTAAACTTGTACTGCTGTTGTTGCTGTTTAAAAATGTCTTTCCCTGAACCGTGGACCTTTGTCGGGTGACGGCCCATGAGGATGCCAACAGAGCTGACGCCGACGAGGACTGGCGTGTCTCTGAAACATGTACTATCGCCAAGGCAATTAATCACGGGGATATCTGTCGCAGAGGTCACATATTCCATTCGGCTGGAGCTCCTCGTATAGAGCATCCCTTGTCCAGTGTCCTGAGTAAGCACCACACAGGAGGAAATATTAATTGTGCTGAAGGGGAGAAGGGAACGCGCGGGATAATCAAATGGCCCAAGGAAATCGGCGACGGTAAGGAGTGTCTGTGTATTTCCGACTTCGCTTTCTAATTCTACAGAAGTGGAAGAGAAGAAGAAGAAGAAGAAAGGAAGAATAACAATTTAACAAGAAGAAGATGAATAATAAGAAGGAAGCAGAAAAAGAAGAAAACAAAGAAATAAAAGAAAAATAGAGCAGAAAAAAAAGCAAGAAGACATCCCCTGATACACGTCACGAGACGGCATATTATCCTTTCTCTTGGTGGGCAGAGGTGAAAACAAACAACTCTCCAACAGGTCCGTATTCTCAGGCACTTTCGGCTCTCACGACAAATATATCTAAAGCACACAATGGCGATATATAAGTCGGGTTCTCATGGGTTTCCGCGTTCATGGTGCAGAAGCCTTGTCTAACTATCACGAAGGTCATAAAACTATTCGTGGAAATACAAACACAACTTATACGAAAGCGCCTTGCCAAATGTGGGTGTGTGAGATTATAAACTCAGGAAAGGCTACATCATGTTGCCTCGATCCCCCACTCCCTTCCCTTCATCTCAACGCCTCACTTCCCGTACCCTTGCCTTTCTCCCCCCTCCCCTTCCTCACTTCCTTCCTTCCCATAATCTTCACACACTGTCGCTATGTTAGTTTTTTTTTTCACTCTTTACACTCTTGTCATATCTTCTACCACCTTAACTGACGATAACTTTACCATTTGCTTGTTGAAAGAAAATAAGGAAGGAAAAAAGAAAGAAAAGGAGAGAAGGGAAGAATGGAGGAAGGAAGGAATAACTACGATTTGCTTAGAGAGAGAGAGAGAGAGCGTACCACTCAACCCCCCACCCCACCCCACCCACCCCAAAAAACGATAAGCTCATCACTTCTCAGAACTGTTTATCATCACAGTCTGGGATCAAGGCGCATATTCAAGGCTTCGGGGGGATTTAAAGGAATTTGTTTATCTTTAGAAAATGCATCTACACGGGTTAATACGCGTGTTAAAAAAAGGTAAACAAACAAACAATTACTGTGTGTGGGAGTGAGGTGAGAGAGAGAGAGAGAGAGAGAGAGAGAGAGAGAGAGAGAGAGAGAGAGAGGAATTAAGAAAGGGAAGGAAAAAGGAAAATAAAGATAAAAAAGACATAGAGAAGTAAGGCTGGAGGAAAGCGAAGGGAAGGGAAGGGAGAGGAAAAAGAAATGGAAGGGAGAAAAAAAGAGGAATGGAGGGAATTAGGGAAAGGAATGAAAGGTGAAAAACGGAAAGATTACAATAGGTGAAGGAAGGAAGGCAGCGTGTATGGGGGAGAGGAGGAGGGTGACCAAACTATACAAGCAATACAGGTACTCCCAAAAAGGTATGCAACCAATTTTAGCACAAGGAAGAACGTGAACGACGATACTGAACTTTTCTTTCCTTCCTTTTTAATCCCTTCCTTTCCTTCTTTTCACTTCCATTCCTTACATCGCTAAAGTTTCCTCCATTCCCTTTCATTCCCTTTTCTTTCCTCCGGATCCCTTTCCTTCCTTCTCCTTCCATTCCTTACATCGCTAAAGTTGCCTCCATTCCCTTTCATTCCCTTCTCTTTCCTCCAGATCCCTTTCTTTCCTTTCCTTCCTTCTCCTCCCATTCCTTACATCGCTTAAGTTTCCTCCATTCCCTTTCATTCCCTTTTCTTTCCTCCAGATCCCTTTCCGTTCTTTCCTTCCTTCTCCTTCCATTCCTTACATCGCTGAAGTTTCCTCCATTCCCTTTCCTTCACTTTTCTTTCCTCCAGTTTCCTTGCCTTCCCTTCTTTCCTCCAGTTCCATACCCTCTTCCTCCCTCTACCAATCTCCCCCCCCCCAAACACACACACACACACACACACACACCATGACAACACGCAAGCACACACTTAGTCATTTCCTGTCACTTGCTGGACACGCTGTTAATCTTAGCATGTATGTATGTATGTATGTATGAAGATAGGTAGGTATATATGTATGTATGTATGTAGGTAGGTAGGTAGATAGGTAGAAAGGTAGGTAGGTAATGAGGGAAGAAGTGAGGGTAAGGGATATAGAATAAGTACTACGTGGGTTAATAGAATAATAATAATAATAATAAGAAGAAGAAGAAAAAGAAGAAGAAGAAGAAATAAAAAAAGAAGAGAAAGAAAGAATGGGAAAATAGAAGAAAATAAAACAAGCAAACAAATAGAGAAGGAAACGAAGTGAGGAAGTCGAGAAAGAAGAAAAAGAAATACTATAGAAAAAACGATCTCATTTTACACCAACATCGGGGCGGAGAACAAAGTCCCTCTTTATACCTCCCTCCCTCTCCCTCTCCCTCCCTCCTTCCTCCCTCACATCCTCTCAGTGCAAGGGGACCGCTGTTCCCTTCGGTTTTTCCCTCTGAGTGCATCATGTATCAACCCCCCCTCCTCTCTCTCTCTCTCTCTCTCTCTCTCTCTCTCTCTCTCTCTCTCTCTCTCTCTCTCTCTTCATCAGTCTGCCAGTAGTATCCAACATTGATGACCTAACGTGTGGTCAGCAGAGGCCAGCTGTTTTTAGTCAGCAAGGGTCCAAGGTCAGTCAGTCCATCAGCTGGGGACGCGTATCTCTCTCTCTCTCTCTCTCTCTCTCTCTCTCTCTCTCTCTCTCTCTCTCTCTCTCGTTTTTCATCAGTCTGCCAGTAGTATCCAACATTGATGACCTAACGTGTGGTCAGCAGAGGCCAGCTGTTTTTAGTCAGCAAGGGTCCAAGGTCACTCAGTCAGTCAGCTGGGGATGCGTCTCTCTCTCTCTCTCTCTCTCTCTCTCTCTCTCTCTCTCTCTCTCTCTCTCTCTCTCTCTCTCGTCATTGCTCAACTCTTTCTCTGTTGTCACATCCATTTTCTTATCACCATGCTTGGTCTCTTTTTTTTCCGGTTTCTTCATCTTTGTTATATTGTGTTGATGATTTACTTGTCCACAGTGTTTCCAAGAAGGAATGTGTGGGCAGACTTGAGACATCTTCAAATGAATGTTTACGAGAGGAAATTGAGGTAAGGAATGATATTAAGGAAAAAAAAAAAAAAACATCTTTCACTTCCACTAATCCTTACTTTCCCGCTGAGAGAGAGAGAGAGAGAGAGAGAGAGAGAGAGAGAGAGAGAGAGACGTAAACCAAGACATGCTGCCAGGTTGGGTGAACATAATATTTCAGCTTTTTCTTCACGAACTTGTTTCTTTTCCATTTTCTTATCACTGAATAAACGTACGTGTGTGATATTTCCAGATAATCTACAGCTGAGAAGGCCAATGAGAATCACGCGACAAAACCGTGAACCAATGATCGAATGATTTGATTGTATGGTTAAAATGACAGTTTAAGTAAGTTTGAATTATATATCTGACCCCCACCCCTTCTCTCTCTCTCTCTCTCTCTCTCTCTCTCTCTCTGGTGTTCATTAGTCTGGAGAGACAGGCCAGTCCTCGTCGACAGACCGACTCGGTCGGCTAGATTTCGATCGCCGATAGAGTCGGTCTGTCGGCATCCTGCTACGGGCCGCCAGTCGGCTTAGCCCGTGCTCCCCCGCGCAGGGAGGGAGCATTTTTGCACTCTTAACGGGCCGAGCCGTCTTAGGACAAGGGCCCGTTTCCCCTAGTGATACTAGCGGGTAAATATTTAACAACAACATTAGTCTGCCATTAATACCAACACTGAGGTCAGTTGTTTTGATGAGCAAGTGCCCAAGGTCAGTTAGCCAGTCAGTCAGTATGCACTGGGAACCATGGTCGAGAAACAGCGTGTATTGAGTAAATGGTAACTATTAATAAAGAGCATGCGTTATTTCCTTCGATTAAATCATTAAAACACTCGCGGAGTCTCGGACAACTCTCTCTCTCTCTCTCTCTCTCTCTCTCTCTCTCTCTCTCTCTCTCTCTCTCTCTCTCTCTCCAAATGTAGCTTACAGCCTGTTGATAAAATACCAGAGGACAGTACTGTAGAACACGTGAGCGTGAGTATAAATACTGATCAATTAAAAATCAACATATCCGTCACTTATAGGCCTCCAGGCCAATCACGCGAGGATGATGAAATAATATAAAGCGTTTTGCAATGAACTCCGAAACAGTGATGCATTGATTTTGGGCGATTTTAATCTACCGCATATAGACTGGCAGACACTCACGGGATCCGAGGGGGAATCACACAGGATGTTAGACTTCGTTGAATATAACTGCCTTAGCCAAATGGTTAGTGAACCAACGCGCGATAATAATATTCTTGCTCTTGTATTGGTAACCCAAGAGAACTTAGTTGACAATGTTAGCGTCGGCGAACACCTCGGATCATGCGATCATAGACTGGTGCGTCTCGACATAAGAACTCAAACAAGGATTGCAGAGAATAAGGTATTGGTTCCCAATTTTAAAAGAGCGGATTTTGAAAGAATAAGACAGTCATTAAAGAACGTAACGGATTTATTAGTGCTCCTACAAACTGACAGTGAAGTTTGATTACGTCGACAAATGCAGCGTAGTGAATATTGGAGAGAGAGAAAAAAAATGTTGTGGAGGAAATGAAAATGGTGCAATTAACGAACTTTCAATTAGTATCCAACATCGACGTCGAAGAATCTTGGCAAGACTTGAAAGCTCGATTACTAACTGAACAAAATAAATCCGCGCAATCTTGTGAAAAGCGCCGAAAAGTCAAAAATCCTCCGTGGTTTAATAATAAAATCAAACTTGCTCTCCAAAAGAGGAACTTGTTATATAGGCAAAAGAAAACTGATAGCTACCGAAAATAGTACACGGTACTACGAAGCAAGCCGACAAGTCAAAAGTTTAATCAAACAGACGAAACGGAGGTACGAAGTAAACATTGCGGTAAATTGAAAGTCAGATCCTAAATTTTTTTTAGATAAATAAACAACAAAAAAGAGATTCGAAGTGGGAGTGGCCCATTAACAGATAATTCGGGCAATATCGTGACAGACAGCCAACGCATAGCGAACACATTAAATTATTATTTCGCCTCGGTTTCTAATAGTAATTCTACCGATACTACTGCTGTTCCTAACACTATTGAAAATCCCAGTCATACCCTCCCTGACTTTGAAGTCAGTACAGATGAGGTTCTCAAAGCGTTGCAGTCACTTAAAACTAACAAAAGTCCAGGACCTGATAAAATATATCAAGAGAGATACTCAGACCTTTAACAATGCTGTTTAATATGTCTTTGCACCATGGTATCGTTCCTAGTGATTGGAAAGTGGCTAACGTAACACCCATTTTCAAAAAAGGCGACCGAAAATTACCGGATAATTACAGGCCAATCAGCTTAACTTCAATTATTGGTAAATTATTTGAGACACTTATTCGAGATAAAGTAGTTAACTACCTAGAGTGTAATTCGCTAATCCTGGACTCGCAACATGGTTTCCGTAACAACAGATCTTGTTTGTCGAATCTATTATATAACGTTCTATAACGAGCTTTTTGCAGTCTATGGTGTTTCTAAATCAATTGATATTATTTATTTGGACTTCCAGAAGGCGTTTGATAAAGTCCCACACTACAAGTTGCTTCATAAAATCAAGGAAATAGGTATCGGGGGTAAGCTTCACGAATGGATCAAGCACTGGTTAAGCAATAGAAAGCAAAGAGTTATAATAAATTGAGTGACCTCTGAGTGGATGTCAGTCACTAGTGGTGTCCCCAAGGCTCTGTCCTGGGACCCGTTCTCTTCATAATTTACATCAACGACATTGACCTTGGTCTCAATAATTTCATTAGTAAATTTGCGGACGACACGAAAATCGGCAATGCGGTACTTACGGAATGTGACAGGCGGAGCCTACAAGAAGATTTGCGTAAAATATCAGATTGGTCAGTAAAATGGGAAATGCCTTTTAGAAACAAGTGCCAGATTCTGCAGGTTGGATCTAGAAATATAAAGAAGGACTATGAAATGTGCGGCGTTAAAGTTAAAGGCGTTCACTCGGTCAAAGATCTTGGCGTCACAGTCACGTCTAACCTCAAGTTTTCCCAGCAGTGCAACGAGTCCGTTAAAAAAGCAAACAGGATGATGGGTTTGATTAAGATAAATTTTTCATTCAAGAATAAAGATGTTATACTACCTTTGTATAATAGTTTCGTCAGACCTCATTTGGAGTATGCCGTGCAGTTTTGGTCTCCCCACCATGCGAAAGACATTGCTAAATTAGAAGGTGATTAGCGTAGAGCAACCAAGATGATTCCTTCGTACGAAACAAACCCTACGAAGAAAGGCTGTCATATCTAAACCTGTTTTCTCTTGAAAAACGCCGCCTCAGAGGAAAACCGATCGAGTGCTTTAAAATACTTAACGGTTTTACCAACGTGGATCCGACCAAGCTGTTTGTGATGGATGATTCGACGCAAACGATAAATAATGGCGATAAACTCAAATGTAGACAAGTTCATTCAGATTGCACAAAATTCTTCTTCACTAATGCTGTCGTTCGAGATTGGAACAGATTACCACCATCAGTGGTGCAGTGTAAGTCGATTGCATCGTTTAAGAATAATCTTGACCGCTAACTCCTCCATCTAAATGCTCACTAGGTCAGTTTCAACGCCATGGTGGTCGCATAAAAACTGTCACTTATATAGGTTTAGGACAGACCACCTAGTTTGGGCCTTAGGGCCTGTGTGGTCTGGTTATCTATGTAATTATATGTAATCTCTCTCTCTCTCTGCTCCACAAGTGTTATCGCTGTTATTTCCCTCCACTCCCCCCTACCTCCTCCTCCTCTTCCTCCCTCCCGTCACCCCTTACTCCCCTCCCTCCTCCCACCGGATACTCGCTCCTCCCCCTCCTCCCACCTCATCTCCACCCCTAACTCCTCCTCCTCCTCCTCCCACCTCATCTTCACCCCTAACTCCTCCTCCTCCTCCCCGCCCCTCATCCGCTCGAATCATGGTGCAAGTAACTCCTACCAAACCTCCCTCCCCCCTCCTCTCCTATCGGGTACCGCCCCTCCCTCTCCTTTCTCTGCCTCCTTCCCCCACTAGTGCTCATGTGACTGCTCTTCTCACTTATGCTTTCATGTCTGACCTGCTGCGAGTAAAATGATGTAATAATCAAGCTAAGTCTATGTATATAATATTAAGCTTCTACTACTACTACTACTGGGGACAGGCCTCTATATGTATGGCTATATATAGGCCTAATGTCTTTTGTTTGTTATAATTGACAGCGGTAGTAAAGAAAAAAAAAGCAAGCTATAATTTATGTAGTTTATTTTTTACTTCGAAACTATGTACGTAAGTCAAGATATGCTTAATCTTATTGATTTTCTTTATAGGCATAAACTTTCTTTAGAATATGAAATTGTATTTCATGCTAATATATATATATATATATATATATATATATATATATATATATATATATATATATATATATATATATATATATATATATATATATATATATATTATTGGATGGTGTGCTAATAAAGACTGATGAAAAGAATTCTTCCTTGATTTTATCTAATCTGATGAAAAGAATTTATTATTTGATTTTATCTCCCCACTTGGTAGTTAGTACATAACAGCTGAAACAGTGGTACAAAGGAGCCGGTACATAGCAGCCCTACAATGGTACATATGCCAAAGCAGCGGTACAAAGCAGCCGATGGTTACATAGCGGCTTGAATTCCATACTATGTACTGCTAGAGGGGGTGAGCGGTGATGATTCAGCCACTTTAAAAAAAAATTATATTTAGAATTTTTTTTTTAAAAAGTAGTATCTCAAAATGTTACTTCATCCTTTGGCTCTTTAGGTTGTTAATATGACACACGTAGCCATTTCCAGTTTTCAGGTGTAGGTGATGAAAGACAAGTTTCTAAATCGTCCGCGAACCATCCCCACCCGTGGTGATGGTTCGGCCAGGGTGGGATGGTATGCGGACACTCGTACCTATTACTCGGCATAATATTAATGTAACTTAAATTTGTTTGGCTGATAAACAAGAATATATCTATTACAAGACATTTGTATAAGCACAAAGTATCCTCTCAACCTTTGTAGGAAAAATAAAGTGAGACCTAAAAGAAATATCTCAAGAATTTTGGAATTATGGCTTCCTTATCTTCTTGCAAGCATAATATCTGAATATAAATCAACCAAATTAACCTTTTTATAACTGTTGCAACACCTGTACTGTTTAAATTTATATTAAAATAATTAATCAACTGTCCGAATCATCACTCTATTAAAAAATAAATGGGTGATCACACTCCACTTGTAGCACGAGAGCTGCGGGCGTTCCTGTTATGTGACAATACCTTCGCCATGCATCGCTGCGTCACCGTAATAATGTACATTTCGCTATTTGCCATATTCTTGAAGTGAGAGCCTACGATACACCCTGAAAATATTACAAACGAGATGAAAAAAAAGAAAAAAAACATAAAATGGGACTTGCATCGAAAAGAACAGCTCTGAGGGCGTGGTTGTCCCGAGTGGGCCAAGGCAACAAAGTTTTGCACCTTCACACAAAATCTCGCGGCACTGTCCCATACGTTTTACAATAAATGTGCTGTTCGTACCATCCCACTGTCCGAATCATCACCGCTCTCCCCTACTAATACAACAACTACTACTACTACTACTACTAAACTAAAATATCCCCAGAAATATTGAACTTCGGCTTCCTATTTCTCTCGCATGTATAAGACATGAATATATATCAACCAAATTAACCTCTTCATAATTGTTCTAACACATATTCAAACCGATATATAATCGAAAAAAATCATGGATATCGAGTCCGAATCACAACCCATATGAAAAAAAAATGGCTGGGTACACCCAAGGCCATCTCTATTACATATAGACGGCCTTGGTACAGACCCCTTGGACATGAACGAAGTATTCGTGTTTTACGGTAATATCTTCCCCATGCATCACTGATTCACCATAAGAATGCATAATCCGCTACCTTCCATATTCATGAAGCGGTGGCTTACTGTTCACACGAAAATTATTACATAGATGCATAAAAAATCTGACCTGCTACTGCGGTGCGAAGTCCCGCGTGGCCCGGCACACACTGAAGCAGAGGTCCCGCGGCGTCCGGCCCGGCTCGTCTTGGTCCGGACCCAAGCTCACACCACTCGAAGCATCACCGCTTCCTCCTAGTTTTTGGCTTAATAGGTGACTAGCTAAAGGTTCGTACAAAATTTAAATAAAAAATCCAACTCTAGTATTACTCTCAACGTAGTAGAACTTAATTAATGGTTTATAAATCTGCCAGTCCAATGGTAAATTTAATCAACATCGGATTAACCTAAAAGCTAAATCAATTATGATTCTACTTGCTCTGCCCGGTAATTAATCGCTATTCGTTACTGCTTTGTAGGATGTCAAAAATTCTTACAAAATTTGTAAAACTTCCAAACGGAAAAAAAATTTGTATACCAGCAGCTAGGCTTCTGAACACAACTGTCTGAACGTTTGTCAGCCGTTGTATTACATTTACTGTCGATCCCCGGGCCAAGCCACAAGGCTCAAGAGAGTCTAAAGACTATAGACCGATCTCAAAATTTCACTGAATATATTTTTGATACACTAACCTCCTGGAACTGTTAAAATTACTTGATCGTTCAATAACACGTGATGAAGACAATAAAAGCTTTTTTATTAATTTATTGCTGTAATGCAAAGGTAACATGCATCTTACAGTTAAGCTAAAATAAGCAATTCAAATATAAAGTGTAAATTAAGAAGTGCTAGAACTGGAATGATATATCTATGCAACCATACATATCATGAAGTGCACACAAGCAATTCCTTTCTCATACCAAGCTCATTCCATTTTGAGTTGACAGAGGTTAGGCCACACCTCTCCGGAGTCCTGAATCTGCACAGTGCCTGCTAGAGTCAGCACAGCCAGCGTAGTTATGTATTTCTAGGGAGTGTCTTATATAGTTAATATCCTCTGCTTTGCTCTTATCTTGTTAGCTCCCGGCTCAGGACTTTGAAGGGTTCTTGTTACCCGCAGTGCAGCAATAAAATATGGGGAAGGAATTTTCTGTGTTCTTCAACTCTTAAGTGCTGACTGGTAGCCGTGATGTTCAGTCAAAACTACTGAAGAAGCTTGATTCACATAGATTTACGCAGACACACACTCAGACCCTATGGTCCAGAGAGGATTGTCTGTCCTTCAGTCTAGTGAAATCCTACTAATGCCACATAGACTTTGCATTTCGGCTGAAGAGAATATAAAGTTGAGGGAAGTTAAACTTGCTGCACATTTTCTGTATGAATTATGATGCTTCAGATTTTTCCTTTCAGGTAGTTTAAACTAATTAAGGAAAAGGTTTGGCCCTCTCAATAAACTCAAATTTAAATTAGCTTGTTGCAGATAACATTTAAATATAAATTAGGGTTTATTATTTTAAAGAAATTTTGATTAATGAGTTTGGCTTGCTAAACTGATTTAGAATCAAATGATCATAATGCAAATGGCACTTTTCTGTATAAATGTAATTAAATCACTTTTTACTTTCGTATAATTCTGATCAATGAAAGTTTGGCCCTTTCAATAAACTGAAACTTAAATTAGCATGTTGCAGATGATTTTCATGTATAAAGTAGGCTCTTCATTATTCTAAAAGCAATTTTGATCAATGACTTTGACCTACTAATTTAAGTCAAAATTATATGATCATTATGAAAATGATATTCTTTTATATAAATTCTGCTCTTGATCACTTTTTTACTTTCATATGATTTTGATCGATGAAAGTTTGTCCCCCTCCATCAACTCAGAATGGAATGAGCAAGTTGCAGATGACACACACTGATTCCATACAGCTCTTGCACAACAGTCACCACAAACTGATGCTGGTGGTCAGCGCCTCAGCATGATAGCTCCCTCCTGGCCCAAAGTTGGGGCTTTGTGAGAAGGGTTTTCAAGTGTAGCCATTGTCATAAATTTAGCCTAAAGTGTACAGTATACAAATACAATATAGAATTTTACTTTTCTAAACATTTTATAACAGCATATAGTCAAGCACACCCCTACAGGGTGGATTTGTGGTCATTAATGACAAAAAGAATGGGAGAAGTCATCAGAGTATGGACAGACGAGTCTCTCTGACAAACTGTCTACACCATAATTCTTGCATCTTAAGGGGTTGCCATATGTCATTCCCCCTTCTTTTTGTTTGCATTCTGTTGATAAAAATTCTTCACATTCATTTAACTGTCACAAAAGTTTGGAGTGACTTTTTTATATTTTTTAAGAAGTGAAAAATCTTCATAAACTGAGGTGAAGATGTCAACAGTTGCAAACTGCATGACTTCATGGGAGGTTCATGTTAAGACCTCAGCTAACCATCTGAGCACAGCATCCTATCCCGGAAGCACTGACCTTAACTAAGAGAAAAACACTGGTTAAGTTTTACACATCATAACTTCAACAAACTACATCACAGAGCCTAAGGTGTAGGGTATTCAGTACCACTACAGAAACTGATCTGCTTCCCCAACACAAGGAAGGAAGGAAGCCAAAGCAAAGAACTGTTTACATTTACACCAACACAGAGCTGAATTGGCATTTCTGTTTCTGTGCTCTCTAGTAAAGGTTCAGAAATCCATTAGTTCAATCATAACTAGAGCTAGTAGGTCTAGCTGACCTTCCTGTCACTGCAACAGGTGCCAAGCTTCAGTGCTCAGACACCCGAGGAGAGTCTCCACATCCTCCCGGGCCGTAACGTGGCACTGCCTCACCACAAGCCCGGCACGCTGCACCCACGACAGCAGTACAGGCAAGGCTGGCACGATGCAGCCAATGCTGCCACCAGGAATAAGCCAACAGAGCCACACACCAGTGGTCTCAGAAGGGTGCCTTCCTGCTGTCTGGGGGAGGAGGGGGCACGAAATCTTTGCCTTGAACTAATGTCACCGAACACACAAGGCAGCGAGCAATGTTATTAAATAACTTCAAGGGCAGCAGAACACTGAAGATACAGACTCAAGACAGGCCATCAATGCCTGACACATCTGCTCCAAGGAAGAATGTGACTTGCACCTCATATAGAGGGTAGAGGGACAGCCACTGCTGCCCACAACACAATTCTTTGAACTCCATCTTATGAAGTTCAAAGAACTGGGTGAGACTGATCTACTTATCATAAAATCAGTTGATAAGTTAGAAATAATCCTTAAATTCTAGGATTATTTAGCCTCTGTTCCAAGATTGCCACACAATATTTAGGCCACTGAACTGTAGAGTGGTCAATGCCTTGCACACACACTGTTCCTGGGCAGTGGTGTGGCACAGGCATGGCATGGCCACAATGCTCTGCTTTGCAACATGACATTTTTATACTGTTTTCCATTTAAAAGTGTTAAGAGGTGGTGGGCTTAGCTTGAAGGCAACTGAGGGAAGTAAGGCACAGGTGCTCAAAGAACAGCCACTGGCTCTGTAAGTGATGTGTCACTTTGAACCACTTCTACCATGACCAACTGCTTGTCCCCCTGGTAACTGCCTGCCTTCTTGCCCTTCTCCGTCCACCTCGGTGCTTTTTGCTGCTCACTTCTGGACAACATCAGTGTCATGGAGCAGCAAGCAACCCACCTCTTCTACATGTACGTATATAACATAATAGCAATATCAGGGCTTCAAGCTGGAGTCAAACCTTATTCAAACACTCATGAAGGAATCTTATCTGATGTCATTTTTCATGGATATATTATTCACTGGTATTACATCATATGAAGATTTTGCCTAGGTAGTTGAATTTTTATCTTTCAAATTGCAACAGCATGTTGCACTGAACAACACACAACTTCAGTCTTACGAGGAGTGCTGGATGCAGAGCTCGACACTGCCTGGAGATGTCAAGCCTTGGCAGTGGAGGTTGTTTACCTTCCTCATGGTGTCTCGTTTGAATAATGTCATGTCACAGTCTTTCCACCCAACGCGTTAGAACGTAAAGCAAGTTGATGACGGAGTTTAACACATGATGACATTTCAACAATAAAACATAATGCATCAGAAACAGCTCCCACTAGCCAAACAGCATTCAGGAGTACTGTGGTTTGCCAGGGAGGCAGAGGTGAAGTGGTTCCTTGTTTCAGCCTTTCTGTTGACTCATTGTTTGCTAATAGTTATACACATGAGACTGTGGGACCTGAGGGTACAAGCTGTCATGATTCCTGGTGTTTTGTGGCTGGATGATGAGTCTCCTGAGCAACTGTGTTCCTCAGGGTGTTTGGTGTTATAAGATGGGTCAGGAGAGGCTTTCTTGTGCTTTAAGTGTGTGTGTGTGTGTGTGTGTGTATGTGTGTGTGTGTGTGTGTGTGTGTGTGTGTGTGTGTGTGTGTGTGTGTGTGTGTGTGTGTGTGTGTGTGTGCTCTCACTTTGTCCCACTTCTATCCAGGTGTTAGGGGATAACACAGCTTGACTTCCCTCTTTTCCCTGGCTACAGCCTCCACACACTGGTCCCACAAGTCTCCTCCACCTCCCCGGCCTCACCTCTGCTAGTGGGCGCTGTTCCCAAGTCATTCAGGCGGCTACATCTTGTTATCAGGGCGAGGTAGCATGGCGTGGGATTCTTTAGGACTGCACAAGTTTTTCCAGGTGACTGGCACTCCCCAAGCCTCCAGTCACGATCCTACTGCTCTCAGTCAGGCTGAGGCTGAAGGTCTGGCTGGCTCAGCAAAGACTTTGCATGCAAAGCGTTTATCAATTCATCATCGTGTCCCTTATTTCTCCTGAAACAGTGAGAAATCAGGATTGTGGCCATTCTCGACACTGCAAAAAATGCTTGTCTGCCCAAAGAATGTCAGGCAATAGACTAAGCTGGACCCTCAACAGCTGGTGTGGCTCAGCAGTGTGGCTGTAGCCGGTGCTTTCAGGCTGGTAGGAGCACCAACTTCAGTCATCTTGAGCTAAATGGAACAAAGAACACTGAAGCCCACACCAAGAAGCTGAAAACTCCAGCACTGAAGATGAAAAACTGACAATGAAATTCAAAACACTGTAGCCAAATGAGAGCATGGGACAATGTTCACCACGGAAACAAAAAACACATCAAGCCCACACCCAGAAACTGAACACTACCGAGTAAGAGAACACAAACTGACCATAAAACTCCAAGTACTGCAGCTAAAATTACCTACAAATTACGTGAATGTTCACCAATCAAAATGTGTCGATGTTCATAATGTATTTTTCAATGTTTTCAGTTTTGAATGAATGAATGTGAATTTGAATGTTCACCAATATGCTTGGCAACATTCCTGGGGGAGGCTGTGAAGAGCACCAACCACCTGGATAAAAGTTTGCACTGTCCAAAAGAATCCCACGCCATGCATTACGACCACCTAGCACGGTGTCTGGATTACTCCATGTTGGGGGGAGGGTCTGGTCCATCCACAACCATCTCAATAGTAGATCCTGTTTGGCGTTGCTTCTCGATGAACTCTTTCAAGGCGGGAAGTGAGGCACGGTCACACTTGACCTGAAACACAAGAGACAACACATAACTCACTCTTCACTGAGTTGTAATATATACGTACAAGAAATAAGATACTCTCATGGCTTCCAGAATCTGAGGATTAATTGATCAAAATAAACTTTAAACTTATTAAGGTTTTTTAACTGAACAAACTCACTGTCTAGGTCAGTTCGTTAATCAATGCCTCCCTATTGGGAAAGCTGCATTTTTCAATATCTTTTCCCTTTCAACTTCACTTCATGTCCTTTAATTACTTCCATATCCATTACAAATAGATTATCCTAATCAAGTCTTTCTACTTACTTCATCATCCTTAACTACACAATTATGTCATCTCTCTACTTTCTTTCAAGGATGGCACCCTCAATTTTTCCAATCTTTCACTGTGCATTAAAGGTCAGGGTGGGAATCATCTTGGTTGCTGGTCTTTATATTCTCTTGATCTTGCTTATGTTTCTTTTAAGGTGGACACCATACTTCTGCTGTGTAATATTTGTTTGAGTGTGTGTGTATTTATCTATTTGTAGTCTACAGGGTCCGAGCTAAGCTCTAAAAGTCCCGTCTCCACATCTACATTCGTCCAGCCTTTCCTTCATTTGATGGACACTGCTCGCCTCCATCACCTATTCCCGCAAGCTGTTCCATGTGTTAACACTATACTTTTTCAAGTCACTCAAACAGGTTCCTTTATTAGGTCTCTTTCCATGTCCTCTCAGCCCCTGCGTTCTCGCAGCAGAGAAGAGACCATCTCTATCCACCTCATCAAACTTATTTACCAACTTATACAGTGTGTGTGTGTGTGTGTGTGTGTGTGTGCGTATTTACCTAGTTGTATTTACCTTGTTGTGATTTACAGGAATGGAAGTATGTTAGTGCTGTCCCGTCTTTCCAACTAAGTACTTCCTTCTAATTTGGCCTTAAATGCGCTTATTGACCTAGACTGTACCACTTCCCTCTCCAGCCCATTCCAGACCCCCACACATCTCTGTAGGAAGCTGTTCTTCTTGATGTCTCTTCTACAATTTCCTTTTCTCAACAGTTTTCCATTTCCTCTTTAAGTTTCTCTTTTTTCTTATCAAAGGGTCATCTCTATCCAATTCCTCCACACCATTCATCACCCTATACACCACTATTAAATCTCCTCTTTCTCTTCTACTTTCCAATGTAGGGAGGTTCAGCCTCGGCAATCTTTCTTCATAAGGCAGGTTGCTCAGCCTATTGGTGCCATTTTTGTTGCCGCTCTCTGTATCCTCTCCAGTGTGTGTGTGTGTGTGTGTGTGTGTGTGTGTGTGTGTGTGTGTGTGTATAATTCACCTCTTGGTCTGCTGCGGGTCTCTCTCAAGACAGCCAGCCGTTCCCTTAAGGAAGAGCACAGAGCTCGTAGTACCGGTCTTTGGG
The DNA here is from genome assembly GCF_024679095.1 of Eriocheir sinensis. Taxonomy (NCBI): domain Eukaryota; kingdom Metazoa; phylum Arthropoda; class Malacostraca; order Decapoda; family Varunidae; genus Eriocheir; species Eriocheir sinensis. The sequence continues at coordinate 3,283,008 of NC_066567.1, read as the reverse complement.
TAGGACTGAGACCACTCACACACAACAGACCGCGACAACGAGGTCACAACTCCTTGCCTGACATCACATACCTACTCACTGCTACGTGAACAGGGGCTACACGTGAAAGAAGCTAAACCCAATTTATCTTCACCCGACCGGGGAATTGAACCCCGGTCCTTCTGGTTGTGAGCCAGACGCTCTACCACTGAGCTACCGGGCCGTGTGTGTGTGCATGCATACGTGCGTGCGTGTTTATTTACCAAGTTGTATTTACCTAGTTGTAGTTTTACAGGGCCTGGGCTTATGCTCGTGTGGTCCTGTCTCCGTATCTGTATTTGTCCAACTTTTCCTTAAAGTTTTGCACTCTTCGCTGATACTACATCCTCACTTAGACTGTTCCAAACCTCTATATTTCTTTGTGGGAAGCTATATTTCTTTATGTCTCTCAAGCATCTTCCATTCCTCAAATTTTTACTGTGTCCTCTTGTGTTCCTGGTGTTTACTCCTTCTTTTAGTAGTAAATCCTCATTATCTAGTTCTTCCATTTTGCTCAATAATTTATAAATTTGTATTAGGTCTTCCCTTTCTCTTCTTTGTTCCAGTGTTGGTAGGTCCATTTCCTTTAATCTTTCCTCCAATTCTGGAACCATTTTGGTTGCCGTCCTTTGTATTCTTTCTAGTTTTTTTATGTTTCTTTTTATGGGGAGACCACACCGCCTCCACATATTCCAATTTAGGCACCATTTTATACGTATCACCGAATTCCTATTAATATGACTCTCAGGCTGTTGATTATCTTGTATTGTCACTCCCAGATCTTTCTCTTCTTGAACTTTCTTTAATATTTCTCCATCTCCCATTGTATATGTCCATTTTGGTCTCCCTTCACTCTTTCCCATTTCCATTACATGACATTTCTTCACATTGAATTTCATCTCCCATTTAATACTCCATTTCCAAATCTTGTTCAGGTCATCTTGCAGAATTTCACAGTCTTTACTGTTTCTTATATGTCTTAGCAGCTTTGCATCATCTGCAAGCAGGCTCATATAACTGTTTACTCCCTCTGGCATATCATTTACATATACTAGGAAAAGTACTGGTGCCAATACCGATCCTTGAGGCACTCCACTCTCTACAATTCTCCATTCCGATTTCATGTCCTTTACCACTGTTCTCATCTCTCTTCCCCTTAAGTAGCTTTCCTTAGCTGTGTGTCTGTGTGTGTAATTCACCTCTTGGTCTGCTGCGGGTCTCTTTCAAGACAACCAGAAGTTCCCCTATGGAGAGCTTAGAGCTCAGTGACCAATCTTTGGGTACGACTGAGACCACTCACACGCAGCACACTGCGACAATGAGGTCACAACTCCTCGCCTTACGTTGTATACCTACTCACTGCTAGGTGAACAGGGGTACATGTGAAAGAAGATAAACCCAACTTATCTTCACCCGGTCTGGGAATCGAACCCCGGTTCTTCTGGTTGTGAGGCAGACGCTCTAACCACTGAGCTACCGTGTGTGTGTGTGTGTGTGTGTGTGTGTGTGTGTGTGTGTGTGTGTGTGTGTGTGTGTGTCATTTACCCACGGTCTTATCACATACTGGACTGCAACAGCCAGCCAGAACCTTCTTGGATAGTGCTTGGAGCTCATTAGCCAGTTCATGGGTATGACTTGGACCTCACATAACATTTAATTCCTCTTGCTCAAGGGGAGACAGGATCCTTTACCCTGGAACATAGGGTGAGTGTCACCAGTTTACCCTTTTTAAGTCTCCGCAGGTACCCATTGAGTGACCAGTCCGAAATGGAAGATAAACAGCTGAGTGGGCTGCATGCGAATTGTCCAGGCTAGGATTCAAACCCAGGCCTGAGGATTTGTGGCTTGGCATGCTAACCACAGAGGCACTAATAGTAGTAAGATCAGTTATAGTTGTCATAGTATTGGCAGTATGCATAAACAGTTTGGATACTAAAAATTGAAAGTAATAGAAATTTAGGGAAGTAGCATTATATTATTATTACTTTCTATAGTAATAGTAACATAATGCTACTACCACTATATTACTATTACTCTCTATTTTTAGTAATAGTAATATCGTGGTAGTAGCATTAACAGGAAGTAACCAGACAACTACAGTCCATTCACTTAAGCTGGATCCATGGCTTGTGGCTGAGTAAGTAAAGACACTACTGATTGGTTGTTGGCAAGTGGGCCGTCTGACATTTCTGTCGCCCAATACACCAACCTATAGCTTACGAAAATATTCATATTTCTTTACTTAGCTCATTTGTTCCATAAGATATGCCAATTTTGTTGACACCCTTGAATTAACAGTAATTGTACAAATAAAGAATGATTTTCAAAACCCAATGGGTAAAAAAATAAGGAGGTATAATTCAGAGAACAACATTAAATATTTATACATCTTTTTACTTAACAGTATTTGCAGCCATTATGGGACCAATTTTAGAGTGAAATGTTTATATTTGAGCATAAAATTTTCCTGAATATGATAGCACTTTCAGATTTTAGACAGTGCGATCTAAAAGGAGACAATGAAGGATTTGTAAAAAGTTGCACAACTGCTAAATGTTATTCTCTGACTTCTGCTCACCATAAACACAATAATTTTACCCTACTGAGTTCTGAAAATCATGTTAAGAGTGTACAATTACTACTCAATTCAATGGTGTCAACAAAATGTACCTATCTTGTGTAACACATGAGCTAAGTAAAGAAATATGAATATTTTCTGCAACTACTCGATCATGTTGGGTGATGGAGATGTCAGACACCCTGCCCGCCAACAGCCAATCAGCAGCGTCCTCACTTACCTGGTTAAGAATCCTGCCACAACTGGGAAGGCTCAAGCTCCCTATCTCTTATCAGTCTTACCTGACAAACACACAGCCCTTCATCCTGGCGGGGAGACAACAACGGGAGTGGTGGGGGTGTTTCTGCCTCTCCTGCCTGCCTCCCCTCACCTCCCTCCACCACTTCCCACTTTGCTTTCTTCAGTGCTGGCCCCTGTGTGTGAGAAAGGCACACATCATCCATGGCTCTAGTTTCTTCTTTGAACTCAAGATCACTTGTTACTTAAAATTACATTATCTCTTTTTTTCAATAAACAGTAATACCTCGATTTAAGAGCATTTTGATTTATGAGGAAAACAAAATCACTATAAATGCATTGGTTTACAAGCGGTGACTTGGTGTACAAGCATCCTATTTGTACAACTCAATGATGCGAGCGTGGGTTCCCTTTGTTCGCCACAAGATGAGAGCACTCATAGCAGAAAACAATGGGAATGGGGTCTCAAGCTGGAGGAGAAAAAAATAAAAAAAAAAAAAAAAAAACATTGAAGGAAAACAACTCCAAATTTTCTGGATGTGCGTCACACATTACTTCCATCGCAGTTGCCCATTTGCCCAACCGGGAGCGAGTTCTTGGTTGGCCTGTATCCAGTGTGTAAACAAACCAATTGCCCTGTATCCACATGGCAGTGTTTTTAAAAGTAAGAGCTGTTGTGGTTCGTGCTGCTGTTACTCAATTTATAGACTACAGATAACTCTCAATTTACGCATGTTTGGTTTATGCGTTTTTTAAATAATGCGGGGTTCAAAATCCAAATAAATGTTTAATTTACACGTTTTTTCACTTATACGTGATATTTTCTGGATGTCTCACGCAACTGGACTCACACGGCGTCGCGGCCACACAGCTGAGCTCAGTTCTTCCCGTGCGCCACTTGAACAACAATATAGTACGTAGTTGCTACAGTTAAATGGGAGGAAGAAGCTGCTGTGAGTATGATCATGGCTTCAAAGACGGGAGGACAGGACTGTTTACGCAAACCAAGAACTTTCTCCCGGTTGGGCATATGGGCAACTGCGATTGCTCCTAGCTCCAACACTTGCAGGAAAACACTCAGCGTGACACCGCCTTCAGTTCACTTTGTACACTAACAGACATAGCACCCGTGTGCTTGTGTGTGCTTACGTATGTGCTCTGGTGTGAGACCTTTGTGTTTTCAGCACTATATTATTGTATTATTTATATATTATACTATATTATTTATATTTATAATATTAAACTACGTATATTATTTATATAATTTATCATTGCTATTTGTTAGTACAATTACTTTTATTCTGTATAAAATAACATGTATAATGATTTTTATGTTAATAGTTTTGGGGATATAAGACGCATTAATGGAATTCATATTAATTTAAATGGGGAAATTTATTTCGGTTTACAAGTTTTTTGATTTCCAAGCAAAATTCTGAAACAAATTAAACTCATAAACCGAGGTATGACTATATTTGCTTTTCCTGCCTTTACAGGATGGTGATTGCAGAGTATTTTCACACTTTGTTGGCTCACATAAGACACTTCTTGACACTAAAGCATACAGTTTCCCCTCAATTTATGATTGGGTTGTTCCTGAAGACTTGATCGGATATCAAAATATCGTAAATTGAATCTTATATATAATAGGTTTATTGGAGATGTGTTCTCAGGCCTGTCAAAGCTCACAAAACACTAGAAACAACCCATATACATAATAAATCAGATTTCCATTTGCCCATCATACTTTCTTACTCTTTGTTTTCTCACATCATTTGCTTCATAATACAAAAGCCTTCTTGTTCCCTCACCTGTCTCCCTTTTGTGCCACTCATGCTCACCTTTTCAGTTTCTGTTGCAATTTTTTTATATGGTTGACAGACAACTTCACTCCTGTTATGCAAAGATCTTGCATATCTTTCATATTTTACCCTTACCAGTCACCTTAACTCCTCATTCAACCATTCACTCTTCTGCCTACCATTTCCCTTTCCTAATCTCCTTAGCCCACATACCTCCTATGCATATCCCCACAGGAGACAGAGGACAGAAAACTAAGAGGTCATAAGAAAAATCTGAGGAAAGGAACATGTCTACCAGACACAAAGAAGTACAATTTTCCTCACAAAAGCATAGGCACTGGAAAAAAATTAAATGGGGAAGTGGTGGAGGTAAAAAGTATAAGAAGCTTTAAGGAAGAATTAGATAAATATAGATGTGGAGACAGGACCAAACAACTATGGGTAAATACACATACCTTGGTCTTTTCTTCAGGACATCTCTTACTACCCTGCTCCTGCCTCTCCTCTTTCAAAGACATGTATTTTTTAAAATCACGAAGGACGCCTGCACACACTCGCAGATTTATGTTTGTTTCCTTCAGCACCACATTCCTGTTCGAAAGAAAATAACCTAGTTATGAATTCAACGGACTCAAAGAGCTACTAAAACCACCACCATTCAATCACCTTCTTACATGGATTACCAAATGGTTATTTGGTAGTCATTACATATACACTGGAACCTCGGGTCATGAATGCCTCTCATCACGAACAAATTTTCCAAACAAAAAACGTCTCGGGTGACGAATGGTGTCTTGAGCTTTGAACATGCAAGCCGGCAACATCATGGGGCGACAAGTAGAGAGTATCGGTGGGAGACCATTAGCTGCTGTGTAGCTTTCGCTAAATGCACAATATGGAAGGGGACTCCCCTTCCAAAGAATAACATCTCTTCACTTTCCCTCCCTCACCACCTTCCACTTATTAAAGCTTGTGTCACACTAGGCCTTTTTCCTACAACCATGTTGGCGGTAGGGGCAACCAGCAAACTCCAACTTTTCCAGGTGTGCGTCACACACGGCCAAGGTCGGTTGCCCATATCTAAAACGTAAACAAAGCAGTCGCCCTATATCAACATGGCGCTGTCTGCGAATAAAGTATGGGTTGCTGCAGATTGTGCTGCCGTTACCCAAGTCATGGACTTGTTGCTGCAGTTAAATGGAAGGAAGAATTAAGCAGTTGTGGGCACAATCATGGCTTCGAAGGTGGAAGGACAGGAGTGTTTTCCCAAACCTCATCAGAGAACTATGCTGTGAAGACTGGGAGTCCTACAATTTTCATAAAATTATTTCGAACTGTGGTCCCACAGCACGGGGTGTTCTTTTATCTTGTCAAGTAAATAGTAAACAAAGCAGCTCTGCCAGTCCACTTTATGAGTCTCTTGGAAGACCATCTTCCATTGCTCCTCATTCTTCAGCCGCTGCTGTCGTCTGTTTGTTTACATACAGCCACGCGGTTGCTCGTACCCACAACTGTTTTCCATCCGTACGTATGGAACCAATGGTTGGGCGTACGAGCAACCACGGTTGCCTGTAGCCCCAACGGTTGGAGGAAAACGGACAGTGTTTCACCACCTCTTGTGCCGTCAACTCTCCTACGTACAGGTGCAGTAAAACTAAATTAAGTCTATATTTTATGTTTAGTACTGAATTCCTCTTTTTTGGCATTAGATTTATTGATTTCCATTCATTTTGTGTTAAGAACTTGTGCACAAAGTACTGTTGTAAAAGTTTAAATAAGCAATCATCTATGGTCCAGGAACAGATTAATCCATTTTTTATTGATTCCTATGGGAAAAATAGCTTCGGCTTGTGAACATTTCAGGTGTCAAACGGTCTTCAGGAACAAATTAAGCTCATGAACCAAGGCTCCACTGCACTAAGGTGTATGTTACTATAAATAAAATGTAATATTTGTTGATTTGATTTATATGTCTTACTAGAATTTCATAAATTCTTGTATATTTCTTAGTTGGCAAGAAGTCTAGTATCTCTGGAGAGTTTTCTCAAGATTATTCACAAGGATACACAAGAATATAAAAAGACTACGTTACGCCAGATGGCCTACATGTGGCAGCTCCTGAGGCCACCTCTGTGGTGCAGTAGTTAGCGTGACTAGCTATGAATCTGCCGGCCCAGGTTCGAATTCAGACCCATGCAGTCAGCATGCAGCTCACCCAGCTGTTCATTTGCCCTTGCAGGGTGGTCAATAAATGGGTACCTGGGGAAGGTAGACTGTAGTAGCCTGGATGTTACACTGGCCCTGTCGCAGGAAAAATGGGTGCTTACCCACCACAGGCGCAAAGGGCCGGTGTGATGGAAATGAGCACCACAGCCACGTGCAGCTACAGCATATGCCCCCAGCTTTACCTTATCTTTACCTGAGAATGGATTATTCACTGACTTTCCTCCCCGTCTATTAATATCTAACCTCCATTTTAAACATGCAGTTGTTATCATCAACTACTTATCTGCTCAGTTGTTCCAGTCATCCACCATCCTATTCACAAGCCAGTTCTCGCCTATTTCCTTTCTGAACCTGAATTTATCCAGTTGGTGCTTCTTATATCTGTTTTTAACACAAGTTCTTCACTAAATAATCCCTATTAATACCAAAAAAAAAAAAAAAAAAAAAAAAAAGCAGTCAACCTTTTCTAATATTGTGAGTTAAGCTTTTTTTTTTTTTTTTTTTTACTTCCCCTCTGTATGTTAAATTTTCCAAATAATGTAAGTTAAGCTATTTTATTCTTTCTCTGTTTGGTAGTTTTTAGATAATTTTGGTCATTCTTCTCTGTACTGATTTGAGAGAACGTCCTTCCTGAGTTAGTGGCACTGAAACTGAACAGCATAATCGAGAGGCCTAACCAGTACCAGATACAATTCAAGGATTACTTCTGTGCCCTGGTTGCTAACAATTCTGGAAATAAAACCCAAGACTCTTTGTATGGTTTCTGGAAGTACAATAGCGATTTCTGTGTCGATGATCAGAGCTCACAAGCACACTCAAATCAGGCAAAAGACGGCCTGAAATATATGTGGGGTGGCACACGGGCAAACTAGCCCAATGGCGACACAAGACAAAGACAGCAAGCCAACTTTTCTGAGTATCCATGGGGATGCAGCAACCCTGAGTGGTCATCCTGAAGGTGTGGTGAAAACATGTCCAAATTTCAAGTCCCAATCTTGTTGGATGACACTAGCTTGATGCTGATCATCACTAGGTTGATGGTAACATAAATGAATGTTTGAAATGGAGGTTAGATATGTTAATAGATGGGGAGGGAAGTCAGTGAATAACCCATTCTTAGATAAAGATAAAGTAAAGTTGGGGGCATAAACCACAGCTACATGTGGCTGTGGTGCTCATTTCCATCACCCTTTGAGCCTGTGGTGGGTAAGCATCCATTTTTCCTGAGACACAGGGCCAGTGTAACATCCAGGCTACCAACGCTGAGTGGCCAAATATTACTTGCATGCTGCCCATCACCCTACCTTTAGTGACTAGTCTGGAGGGGAGCTTCATGAGTAATGCCACATGGTAACTCAAGCAATATAAAAAAATCCACCCATTTTTTTATTTTTTTTACAACAAAGGAGGCAGCTCAAGGGCACAAAATAAATAAATAAATAAATAAATAATATAAAAAGCCCACTAATCGCTGCTCCCATAAAAGAATCAGAAGAGGTGGCCAAAAGCAAGGTCAAATTCGGGAGGAGAGGTGTCCTGATACCCTCCTCTTGAAAGAGTTCAAGTCGAAGGCAGGAGGAAATACAGATGAAGGAAGATTGTTCCAGAGTTTACCAGCATGAGGGATGAAAGAGTGAAGATGCTGGTTAACTCTTGCATAAGGGGTTTGGACAGTACAGGGGTGAGCATGAGTAGAAAGTCGTGTGCAGCGGGGCCGCGGGAAGGGGGGAGGCATGCAGTTAGCAAGTTCAGAAGAGCAGTCAGCGTGGAAATATCGATAGAAGGTAGAAAGAGAGGCAATATCGTGGCGGAATTTAAGAGGTAGAAGACTATCAGTAGGAGGAGGAGAGCTGATGAGACGAAGAGCCTTAGCCTCCACTCTGTCCAGAAGAGCTGTGTGGGTGGAGCCCCCCACACATGAGATGCCTACTCCATACTATACCATACCATACCACAAACAGGATAGGGCTGACCATAATGTCCTAAGCACCCAACCCTAGACACTATAACCCGCAAATACAAAAAATCCTGGTAGTATCAGGATTGTCTCCTGCATTTGCTTGTCATCTGCTGGAAGACTTACTCTACTTGCACCTCACCATGCACACAGCCATATCACCATATTAGGGAAGAAAAGTAATGGGAAGTGAACATAATCTTTGCTGTCTCCAAAGAACGTTGTCCAAAGGACCCACAAAAAATAGATGCAGGATGGCTGTAAACATTGCATTACACTCTTCCACACTTATTGCATCTTTCACTTTACACCACATACTCTCAACCCTCATTTCCCTGATTTTGGATTTCTCTGACAAAATCCGCGGTCCAGCAATTGTCAAACATATGCCCGGTCAAGTCCAGGAACCGAAAAAATCTGGGGTTTGGCCAGGTCTGGCAGTTGCCAAGTTCAGGTATGACAACAAAAGTCTAGCCATACAATAGATTCCTCCCCGCAGTCAGTCTCTGCAATTTACTAACCACCTTATTCTTTTTCTTCTCCTTTTGACCTGTATTGCCTTCATAGGTCCTCCTCCTCATGAACCTCTCTTTTATTTATTTAGACTTTAACCTCTCTTTTATTTATTCACACTTTGCTTTTCAAATGCATTATACTATCTTCTCTCACTGTTATACACAATTGCACTATATCATAATTTCTTCTTAATTTTCTTGCTTGAAACACTTATTTTCTATCCTTTTCTATGGACTTATTCAATCATTTGTGCTCTTTTTTTCCCAGTACTGTGTTAGGAACACTTTTGTTAGTTTTACAATACTTTGTTTCCTTTTTGTCTCCATATAGCCCTAACAATGTACAGATTGCCACGTCATCCTCCTCTAGCCTCCTATCCCATTTCTCTTTGCCTACTACTGTCACAACTGCGGCTATTAACTCCCATCTCTATAAAAGTTGCTGCATTTTACAACTAAATGTTCTACCATTTCTTTCTCTTCTGTCCTGCAGCTACAGGTCTGTTTTTTCCGGTCCCTATTCCTGCCACTTACCCCCACTGTTCCTGGCCACTGAGGTTCATTTTGGCCACTTTCAAAATGTTCAGGCATTCAGTAAGTAATTATGAAGTAAATCTTGTAAAGGTCACTTATGGATTTCATGGACGAAACTATTTTTTACAACATATTTTGATAAGCTTTTTAACCCTCTCGTGCACGATGACGCGTATAGCGTCATCAAAGTCTAAAAGGTCCTGGCGCACGATGACGCGAAACGTGTCATAAAAGTAAAAAAATTTATTAAAAATTAAGTTTTCAGTGAAAGTGCGTCAAATTTGGGAGCGTCATTTGTTGGGATAAGTTTCTTAATGATAACATATGGCAACCTTTCTAAGGTGCGTAGATGAGGAGCTTTGAGCGATTTTTAGTTGTTAGCCTACTCTGACGGGAGAAGAAAAATAGTTTTCTCGGTGTAACTTGGGAACTAATAGGCGTATGAGGATTTTGAGGATACCATAAGAATCCTCACTAAACTTCGCTTCGAAACATATATTTGGCTAAAAAAGTTGGCCCACAAAATTTTGAGCTAGCGAGTGGGGAAGAGTTGGTACTTAGGATTTATTGTCTACAATACTCTATACCAGTGGTTCTCAAACTTTTTTGTGAGCGACCCTATTTGGAACATTTCAATCCTTCTCAACCCAGAGTAGAGAAAGAAAATGTACAGTGATATATACACTTTTTTTTTCATTCACAAAACTAAACTAGTGGGATCCATCGCACTGCTTTTCTCTTTCACAAAACTAAACTAACAGGATTTCTGTGTCCTTGAGACCCATCAAAATTGATCTCGCGACCCAACTTTGGGTCGCGACCCATAGTTTGATAACCACTGCTCTATACAGAGACTTGCAACAAGTTTATATTTTTTATATATATTTTCTTCTATTTTTATTTGCACATGTTTTAGTAAAAGTCTTTATGAAGCCATTGATACCAAATTTATTGGGGTACGATATATCTGTGAGGGTAAAATATGTCCAGAAATGTGGAGTATTGCGGCGGCAAAAAAAGGCCGGTCGGGCCTGAGAAATGCATGATGAGTGGAACAGAAACTTATTGGAAACTTACGGTGTGTGAGAGGGTTAAGAGTCTGATAACTATTTCCCTTTCAGATAACTACTATAACAATTACTGGTTAAGAAAACCAATATACAAGCTAAATATCACTTATATGTCACACTCCAAATTGCACAGGGCAGTATCAATTAAAAACAAAATAATTCAAACTAAACTAACCTGACTAAATCCTGGACCTGAACAATAACTTAAATGCACCACAAGAGTCAGCTATCACCCATCTAGTGCTGTAGCCTCGTCCAACATCTATTCCCAGCTCACATCATCATGGCAGTTTGTGAATAAGCACTGACATGTATGACACATCATCACTGTTTTAGCAATAATTTCAATAGTCTGAACTTGCGAGGGGCATTATACACACCTGCAGTGGCAGATTAATGGTAAATAAAAGTCGTAAAGGTCAAAATCTTTCAATTTTCTGAGTAACCTTGAAGAAAATAATATTGATTATGAGCCATGTATCCCTGCTCCCCCCCCCACACACACACCTCTCAATCATGCCTCACTCATATACTCACTGTTGATCACTAAGCTTCAGGATAATTTCTTGGTCCCTCCCATGGTCCTTGTGGCAGGAATTCCAACATCGGAACATGAGTGGGAAGGTGAAGGAGTTCCCATTCTCAGCAGGAGGGTTGGGCACGGGAATCTTTAAAGAGAGATGACCATTTCGGTCCATCTCCTTATGTACTGATGAAAGCTTAGGAACACAGAAGGAATAATGTGGGTCAGTGCTGGCAACATGAATTCCACAGGCATAGACAGGAACATTCTCATGGGCCCCTGCCATGTACCGCTGCTCCACTGTCACTATCTGGCCTGCCTGAGCACCCTCCACCTCAATGTAGATGACACGGTTTCTCTCAACAAAGAGGATGTTGTCTTTCATTTTCTGGAAAGGGAAAAGATAAATTTTTGAGTGAAATATTTCCTTGGAGAAATGCATGGATGAAAATACCAAAATAATTAAATAGAATATTTTAATGAGGTAACATTTACCTTTTAAAACAAATGGTAAACTCCTGTGTTGTGTTACCATGTTGCTCTGGCCACTAATTAAACAAGCCCAAACAAATAAGGTAACCACCAAAATAGTAAACTAGTCCCCCAATGCTCAGGGAATACACAATGATAGTAGGAGACTGCAAGAGACCAGACAACTGACACATGGCAGCTCCTGAAGATGGGCTGTTCACCAAATTTCTTTCCTGTCCATAAGTAAATCTAACCTCCATTTAAAGCTTTCAGTTGTGCTTGGTTCAGCTACATACTGTACCTGCACAGTCTGTTCCTCTCATCCACCACCCTCTTCATAATCAATTATTGCCTATTTCTTTCCATAACTTGAATTTATCTGACTTTTACCCATTACTTTGAGTTCTCACAGCATTTTGGAATATAAGTACTTCATGTAAATTGCCCTTGTTCATTTAAACACCTCAAATAAATCATCACACGGTCTACATCTTAACTTACATTCTTTGGAAAGACATAGACTGTGTGGAGATTATATGAGGTGTTTAAATGGATTAAGATGTTTAACCCCTTCACTACGGCCAAGCCAAAACAGCGCCCCGTGCCGTATCCGGGATCGCAGCATGTGCCAAATTTCAAATGTCGCTATTGAATATAACAAGTTTTCAGCCATAAACTCAACATAATCATCATGTATTATATATGAAAACATGCGCCTTAAAAGGCGGTGTCCAACCATTAGGGCTATGGACAACCGCGGTTGCCTGTATGCCCAACTGGGAGTGAGTTGTTGGTTGTCCTTATGAATGGAAAACGGTTGTGAGTACGAGCGTGGGTACGTGGGGTGGGTACCAAACGGCTGCATGTAAACAAACAGACAACGGCAGTGGCTGAGGAGTGAGGAGCAGTGGAAGATGGCCCACCAAGAGATTCGTAAAATGGACTGGCAGAGCTGCTTTGCTTATTACTTGATTAACAAGAGAACACCCCGTGCTGGGGAACCACAGTCCAAAAATCTTTTTATCAAGTCTATGAAAATTGTAGAACTCCCGGTGTTGTTGTTTTTTTCTTCTTCTTCTTCTTTTGACCTGTAATGCATGGCAGCGACGGTGAAAAGTAATAGTGAAATATAGCAAAAGGGCATAGAAAAGCAAAATCAGGGAAAGAAAAGGACAGAAAAACACCTAAGTTCAGGGTGAAGTGTATAAGTGCTCACTGTTAAGTAACTACCGGTAAGGGCTGCTTTCATTGTCACTTTGTTTGTTTTGATCGTTACCAATGGTGGCGATCGCCACTTAGTATTTCACGTGAAACTGGCCAATGGGGTAGTGGCGGCTGCAGACAAAGCGAGAGATGTTGAGAGTGTGGTATGTGCGGGGCTAGGTTAACCCCACAGCCGCCACTACCCGATTGGCCAGTTTCACGTGGAAATACTATAGTGGCGACTGCCGCCATTGGTAATGATCAAAACTAACAAAATGACTGTGAAAGCTGCCTTAATTGCATGTTGTGAAGTATAAAAGTGTGGAGAATGAGGACCTAAGAAGCGATTACAGGTCAAAAGAAGGTCCACTACACTGGCCGGTGTTGCGAGAAATATCTCCCCAATGAAATTAGTCATTCTCCTGTCCACCACGCATGTGCGCTGTGGGAATACACAGCATTAAAAGTATTAATTTGCCTGGTTTTGTTCTAGTCTGTCCACTTGTGATCTTTGTGAGCGGTGAGGGAAATATGGAAACAGTAAACAAGTTGAACCTCTCTGTGAGCTATTTTGCGGCGGCGGCAGCGGTTTACGTTCAATAGGCATTGAAAAGTCAATCATGATATTAGTGATTTCATGATTTTTAACAGAGTTAGCAGATTATTTCATAACACACCAAAAACTACCAGAAAAATATAGGTTTGTCCAACTGTCCCACGGGTGACAGTGAGCGACCGCCCTTACTTTAGCAGACGACACCACGTGGATCACAAGCGTGTATTCGGAACTGCCAGTCAATTGTAAGGCAGCCGCCTTCAACTGGGGCTTAAAAAAGATCTGTTCTTACTTCACATTTTCTGCCTATTAACAAGGTACGTATTTTGAGATAACAAGGGAGTAAAGTCGAAAAAAATTGTGATAACAAGAGAGTAAAGTCGGAACAAATCATTACCAATAAGCGTTTTTACATGAATTTCAATACCTCGAGTTTCGCGATCCTCGAGTTCAGCGCCATACCTTCAGAATGAAGCAAGCGCGAAACTCAAGAGGGTACTGTACTTAATTAGTTCACAAACAGGGTGTTGGATGAGAGGAGCAAACTGAGTAGGTATGTAGCTGAACCAAACAAAACTCAAAGCTATAAATTAGTGGTTCCCAAACTTTTCCAGACTGGCGGGGGTCCCTTAGACAGGTGAGTTCCTAGCGCCACCCCCACACACACTCCGACTTTGGACAATGTAACAAAATAAGAGCCATGCTCTCATTTTAATTTCTTATATCAATTTTGTTACCTATAAGGCATATGTGTTCCTTTAGCCTTAGTGTTTGTGCCAGATTTTCTAATTCAGATTTTGCAAAATCAAAATGCTGTTTATTACTCCTAATGCCACCCTACCACCCCCCTACTGCCCTTTTTTTCCTCAACGCCTCCCTAGGCCTTTCCACCACCCCCAAGTAGGCGGTACTGCCCACTTTGGGAACCACTATAAATTTATATGTATATGGAGGTTCAATGTACTAATGGACAGGAAAGAAATTTGGTGAACAGCCCATCTTCAGGAGCTGCCATGGTTGTCAGGTCTCCTGTAGTCACCTAATATCCTTGTGTATTCCCTGGGCACTGGGGGACTAGGTTACTATTTTGGTGGTTACCTAGTTTGTTTGGGCTTGTTTAATTAATGGCCAGAGCAACATGACAACATAAAGCAGGAGTTTACCATTTGTTAGAAAAGGTAAATGTTACCCTATTGATATATTCTATTTTCTTATTTTGATACTTCATACTATTTACCATGAGCAACATAAATATGATTGGCAAAAAAACACTAATGCTTACCATATGTATTCTGCGGACAGCCTTATTTTCTCGAACATAAAACTTATAGTGTGGCATCTCGGTGTTAGTCAATGATCTCAATATATCCTTGATAATCCTATCACTCTCCTCTTCAGAGGCACTGCCTCTGTCCATTACTTGGGGCAGGAGACTGGAGGTGGACTGATAAACATTGCCATACTGAGGAGCTTCCTCCACTCGGTTATGAGGAGCTTCCTTCAATGGGTTGTGAGGAGCTTCCTCCAATGGGTTGTGAGGAGCTTCCTCCAATGGGTTGTGAGGAGCTTCCTCCAATGGGTTGTGAGGAGCTTCCTCCAATGGGTTGTGAGGAGCTTCCTCCAATGGCTTGTGCCTGCTGCTGCTGCTGGCAACACCACACGAGGGAACACCATCTGTGTCATAACAGTGCTCAGGAAGCGTATACAGGACAGCCATGTCATCATCATTGTCATTCAGCCCCGCAATCTCAATGGAGGCACCATCCTCCTTCACAGATGGAAAGTCTCTGAAAAGAAAAGAAGCCCTTTTTAGGTGCACATGTTTGTGCGCACACACACACACACACACACACACACACACAAACTTACCTAAGGAAAAAAAACATTTGAGAATGGAGGAACAGAAGACAAGATTCTACTGGAGAGTGTTAGACCAAAGGTTGAGAAAGTGGTATTTCAGGAGAGATGAAGTTTAGTCAACTATGCAAACAGCAAAGGGAATGAGTTGAAAACAGCACTTGAAAAGGAGGATGGAACCCTACCAAACAAACTGTAGATAAATGATCACCTAATAGAAAAGGAGCCAGATGGATTATTCTTTGTGGAAATAAAATTGAACAAGAACCTACAACTTTTGGATATGAAAGGAAAAAAAAATACTGAGAAGAGATTGACATGGAAAGTTGAGAGAAGTGATAATGGTGGCAAAAATCATGATGGTGGATAAAGTAGAAATAGATGAGGGCACGGTGGAAGTGTCAGGCATGCAAATATCAATGGCTTGCAGAAGAGAACGATACAACAGTAGAATAAGTCCCACCAAAGACGAAGGTTTGCAATGAGATAAGTAAAGTACACGCTATAGCTGTGCATGGCTACAGTGCTCATCTCTGTTGCATTGGCCCTTTATGGTTGGGAGAACCCATTACCCTGGGACAAAGGCAAGTGTGAAGAATGGGATTGCCAGTTTACCTTCACTAGGTTTCCCCAGGTACCCATTTATCAACCAGCTCAAAAGGGAGAATGGACAGCTGGGTGAACTGCATACCAACTGCCTGGGCCAGGATACGAACCTGAGCCTGTGGATTGGTAATAACAAAATGTGGTGAATAATACCACCAAATGTTTAGAAGTCTGATCTCTGTAAGGAATAACATAATACACACAAGAAGATATTGACAAATTACACAGGATTCAGTCAAACCTCAATGGAACTATAAAACAGAAAATGAGAAAGACAGAAAACACTTCAGAGTAATAATACAATACAACCTATGACCAGAAAGACACATGAACATGGTTACTAAAGATACAAGTTACTTATGAGTATAAACGTGAAATGGCAGAGGCCTTAAGTGAAAAATGGGAAAGCGTAAAAGATAGTACAGATATTGAAAAAGTTTTTGGAGCAATTAAAGAAGTAATGTTAACCACAACAAAAAAGTGGTAGGGATGAAAGTGGTAAGGGATGGAAAAAGAAAAGGAAATTCATGGTGGACGGAAGAGATAAGGAGGATAGTAAAAGAGAAAAGGGAACTTTTTAAGAAAACTCAAGAAAGAAATGTGGCTGAGCAAGTAAAAAGGGAAAGGAAAAAGAAATATAGAGAATGCAAAATGAAATTAAAACAAGCAATAAAAGAAAGTAAGAAGAGAGTTGATGAAGACTTTGGAAAAGATTAAATGAAAAATATAAAGGGAACAGAAAATCATATTGGAAAGAAGTAAAAAACGAAAGAAATGCAGAAAATATCTCCCAAAGTAAAATAAATGAAGTTAGATGGAGAGAATATTTCAAAAACTTAATGAACTTTGAGGATGGACGTCCAGCAGCTGTAACAGCAACAGTTTTGAGTAGAGGTAGAGGAGGAGTATATAAAGAAAGAAGTACAACATATGAAGAAGTAAATCAGGCAATAAAAAGATTAAAAAATGGAAAGGCTGCAGGAATTGATGGAATCACAGAAGAAATGTTGAAGTGTGGAGGAGATGTAGTTGTTAAATGGATGGTCAAGATATGTGAAGTAGCATGGGAGGGGGGGGTGCCAGCAAACTGGACGAAAGCCATCATTGTCCCAGTTTACAAGGGGAAGGACAGGAGAGGGGAATATGGGAGCTATAGAGGTATAAGTCTCCTGAGTATACCCGGAAAGGTATAAGGAAAAGTCATAATAGAGAGGGTGCAAAGACTTACAGAAGAGAAAATCAGTGAAGAACAAGGAGGCTTCAGGAAGGGAAGGGAATGTGTGGATCAGATATTTGCCTTCAGGATGGTAGTAGAAAAAATAATAGCAAAAAGAAAGAAACTATACACTGCCTTCATGGATTTGGAAAAAGCTTATGACAGAGTCAATTGGATTGCATTGTGGGATGTTTTAAAGATATATAGTGTGGGAGGAAAACTGATTAGTGTAATAAAGTCTTTCTATGAGGATACCTCTGCATGTGTCAAAATTAGTGGAGAAACAAATGAACATTTTGAGATAAAAGTGGGCTTAAGGCAGGGGTGTGTCATGTCACCGTGGCTGTTCAATATTTATAAGGATGGTGTTATTAGAGATATGAAGGGCAAAGTTGGGGAAGTTGGATTAAAAATGTATGCTGAGGGAAGGAAGTGGGTGATGAATTCAATACTGTTTGCTGATGACACAGTGCTCACACCAGAAAATGAAAGTGACTTACAAAATTTGGTCAGTGTTTTTGATAGTGTCGGTAAAAGGAGAAAGCTGAAAGTAAATGTCAACAAAAGTAAAGTGATGGTTGTGAGCAGAGTAGAAGTGAGGTTGTAGATTTTGTATGCCCATATAGAGTGAGAATTGAATGTGAAAAGAATGCAAAATAATTTTGATTGGTGAAGAAATGGAGGAGGTCAATGAGTTTAAGTACCTTGGATCAGTTATGTGTAAGCATGGTGGTACGGAGGGAGAGATAAGAGAAAGGGCATTGCAAGGAAGAAGGGTGGTGGGGTCTTTGGGATGAATCATGAATGGCAGAAGTGTGAGCATGGAGGTAAAGAGGGATTTGAGAAATACAATAATAGTACCAACCCTCACATATGCAAGTGAAACATGGGCCTGGAATGAAAGTCAGAGGTCTAGAGTGCAGGCAGTGGAAATGAGTTATTTGAGAAGTGCATGTGGTGTGAGTAGAATGGATGGAATGAGTAATGAAAGTGTGTATGAGCATTTTGGAATGTGTCACATGGGTGAAGGGAAGAAGTGTGGAGTGGTGGAAGAAGTGAAGCAACAGACTATAACCCCTAAAGGAATGGGGGTGGCTGTATTTTTGGTACCGCTGGGACCGGCCTTCCCGCGCTAAACCTGGAAATTGCCTGTATTCACACATTCTCTACGCTTAACCTACATTGCACGAGTGAATAAGATGGATTTTGTACTAACCACCAAGTCTTCCTCTTTCTAAAGATGTCATCCAGAAGTCTCTACGTGATGTGGTTACGGAGAAACAGCGAGTTGAATAGGATAGACTTCTGGGGTGAGCGCGTCGGTTATAACTGCCTCCAGTCCTTTAGGGGTTAAAGTGGTTTGGCTACATGAAGTAAATGGAGAGTGAGATGAGCAGAAGGATGTATGTGAGTGAGATAGAGGGAGGGAATGTTAGAGCACAATCTCCAGCGAATGGAGAGATAGGGTGCAGGAGTACGTTAGGGAGAGGGGTGAAAGATCCTTGAGAAACTTTGAGCAGGCAAGGAGGGAGTGTCTAGATAGAAAAAGATGGAAACTCTTCTGCCGTGGCCATCCCCTGGTGGGAGCTCCTAGGAGCAGGTGTCGATGAAATGATGATGATGATATAAATGAGTGGATGAACAGACGCAGCAAGTGGCTATGATATGATCAAGGCTGGAGTATGCATTTTTAACCTCACCAATGTATAGGGAAAAATAACAAGGAAGCTTGAGAGAATACAAAGAGCTGTAACTATATTGACGCATAGCCTAGCAGAGCTGTCATATGAAGAACAAAAGGATATTTTGAAACTAAGTTGAAAGACAGAAGAAATAAAGGAAACTTCATAGTGATGTTTAAGGCAGTCAGGAAATTAGAAAAAGTGAAAAGGAGGATCTTTTGAATAAAGACATTGGAGGAACAAGAGGTCAACAAGTTGAAGGATATGTGTTAGTCAAGGAACTTGTTTTTTATAATATACTATAGAAGTAATGATGAATAGACCTCATTCCATATTGGACACATTATGGCTTATTTCAGCTCAGGAGTTAATTGAATAACTGATTATCACAGTAATGAACTGGTCACTGTTCAATACTTGTAAAAAATATGCAAAAGTCCTATAAAGGGACAAAGTTTTCATCACCCCATGATTCACTTGTAAATATAGTTCTAAGTAACTAACTAATGGAGAGCATATGCCCTGGGGAGCGTCACTTCACTTACTCACTGTTCATACTCCTGGCGGTCATCCCAAGCAAGCTCCCACGTGGCTGCCCTATCCATCCCAAGCCAAGTTCAGTGCTGATAATATATTGGAGTTGGTGCTGGTATACTTGACTTCCTATCAACATGATGCTGTCATCAATTTATTATCAAAGCAAAACCAGGTGAGGTAGCCCTGACTTAACCACTGACCCCTTTTGACACTTCTCTGGGTGGCCAAGGGACAAGGGTGGTGCTGCCTACATGGGACAATCTGCCAGTGAGATGAGGAGGTGGTGCAGGTAAGGAACATCCATGACTTTAAGGCTGATCTGAATGAAAATAGACATGAAGACAGAACAACACGACTCTAATACTGTACAACAACTTGTTAAACACACACACACACACACACACACACACACACACACATACACTTTTCCAAAACCTTACTTTTATATATCACTAATTTATTACCTCCTCCATCCATTTTTCCTTCCTTCCTATATAGTTACCAGCATTTCCTTTCTCGCTGTCCCCCATCTCTTTCTTTCCTTATTTCCCTTTCTCCCGTTTCTCCATGACCATTGGGAAAGCTATGGGGAGCCTGAGGGGCTCTCTAGAGAAAAGTTGCACTTCTATATAAAATTTTGATTGTATAAAAATGCTAGACGATTTGGAAAAGTACATGGACATTAGGCTCCACTATGAATAATTTGGGACCTCACATGGACCTACTTATATGCAAAGCCGCTTTCATTCCCTTCCCTTCCTCCCTATGTGTATACATATGTATATGTATATACATACACATACTTATACCTTTCTTTACTCTACTTATCCCTCATCTCCTTTCTCTCCATCTTTCCCTCCCACATTTCACATCCAGAACATAAGCAGATCCAGTACTCACGCCATGGTGCTTGACTGATTATGGTTGATTGCGATTGCTGAAAAAAAGGAAAAAATATTTTAATAGTTTACACAATTATATAAAGGCATTTTGTTATTGTCACTAATATATATGTTGCTTGTTAAGGGATGAAATGTGAGAAAATTTTGTGGCTATCCATGAATGTGTATGTGTGTGTGTCATGCCCCGGGATTTTCTTTTTCTATTTCCTCTATTCCCCAACACGTCCTCTGCGTGTATCGAAACATACCAGAAATTAATCAAGACAAGGTGAGGGTCTTCGCCGGCTGCCTGGGATCGAACCCGCGACCAACGTGACGGAAGAGCCACTCCTTACCGAGTCGGCCAAAGAGGTACCCCACTGGCTAAGTGGGTTATGGGAGGCTCGCTCATCAGGCATAGTCGCCGCACTACATGCGTAATTCATTGAGAGGCGGTGGCTGAGTGGTTAGCATGCCTGTGCCGTGTTCCGCCACATCCTGGATGATGCGGAACCGAATTCAATTCAAGTCAAAGCTATGTGTTTCAATTGATAAGACAGTGCCTACAAGAAAAATAGGGAATTTTGAGCAATACAGGAAGAGGATGAATGAAAATCTACCAATGAACAAGAAATTGTGGTCTAAGATAAAGAGAAAACAGAGGTTTTTGATGAGAATGAAATCTTTAAAGGGAAATTTGAATGCATTCAACAGGAAAAGTGTATATGGAGACCTAGGAGTACAGAAGACTGAACAATCAAATCAGAAAAGAAACACAAAATGCTGTGAAGGTAAAGGAAAGGGAGATAGCTTTGAGCAGTGGCAGTATCGTAACCAATGAGGTTCATCCGAGGTGCGTTTTTGCTGCCTATGCGTACAGCTCCCTTGTTTAGGGTATTGGGAAAGGAGCAATACGACTACCCTCTGACTGGGAAGGTAGCCTACCCCATCCTCACCTTCAAGTGATGTGCACCGTTAGTATACCCTGCGGGGTAGAACCAACGGGGAGGGGGGCAGTGACCATCAGCTGCTTTGTTTTAATCCTTTTAGCCTTGACAAGGAGCAAGTCTCCATAACACTACATTGGACTGGCCACCCATTGGTGGCCTCTAATACTTTTATTGAGTTTTTAGAGGCAGGAGCGATGGCCAGAGGGCGGCAGAAGAGAAAGGAATGTATGAGACTGGTGTCTATTAGTGTGAATGGTTTAGGTGGTGAGGAAAAGAGGAGAGTGATGATTGAAAATTTTGTAAATGGTAGAGTGGATGTGTTGGGAGTGAGTGAAATACATATTCGAGGAACTGGTGTGAGTGATGGTAGAGAGGGTACGTGGGAGGGTGTGCCTGGGGGGGTTGTATGGACGGGGATAGATGAGAAGTATAGAAGCAGGAGTAAGGAAGGATATGCTACTGTGATGTCTGAAAGAGTATGGAATGGTGTGACTGATTATGGTTGGAAGGGATCAAGAATTGTGTGGGTGAAAGGAAAAGTAGGTTTAGAAAAGTATGCATGGGTGTGTATTTATGCACCAGTAAATGTGAAAAGTAAAAAAGGACTGAGAGAAAGGGAAGCTTTTTGGGAGGAAGTGAATGCATGTTTGAAGAGTTTTGAGAAAGAAAGGAAACTTCTTATGATGGGAGATATGAATGCTAAAGTGGGTGATGAATGTGTGATGGATATGGTGGGAAAATGTTGGATACCTGGGAAGAATGAAAATGGAGAGTGCCTGGTGGATGTCTGTGCTGAGAGGGGAATGTTCCTAACGAACACCTTCTTTCAGCACAAGAATATCCACCGATACACATGGAGGAGGGGAGAAGATAATGAGCAAAAAGGATTAATTGATTATGTGGCAGTAGATGAAAGGCTTAGAAAAGAAATCTGTGACGCGAAGGTAGTAAGAGGAATGTTCGATTTATCTGACCATCTTGCAGTGCTGGCAAAGTTAAAGCTGAAAGAAAAGTGGGTGTTTGAAAAGAAAAGTGAAATAAAAAAGGAAATACTGAAAATAGAAAAGTTACAGGAAAAAGAAATAAAAGATGAGTATAACCGTGAAATGGCAGAGGCCTTAAGTGAAAAATGGGAAAGTGTAAAAGATAATACAAATATTGAAAATGTTTTTGGAACATTTAAAGAAATAATGGTAACTACAACAAAAAAAGTGTAAGAGATGAAAGTGGTGAGAGATGGAAAAAGAAAAGGAAATTCATGGTGGACAGAAGAGATAAGGAGGATAGTAAAAGAGAAAAGGGAACTTTTTAAGAAAACTCAAGAAAGAAATGTGGCTGAGCAAGTAAAAAGGGAAAGGGAAAAGAAATATAGAGAATGCAAAATGAAATTAAAACAAGCAATAAAAGAAAGTAAGAAGAGGGTTGATGAAGACTTTGGAAAAAGACTAAGTGAAAAATATAAAGGGAACAGGAAATCATATTGGAAAGAAGTAAAAAACGAAAGAAATGCAGAAAATATCTCCTCAAGAAAATAAATGAAGTTATGGATGAGAATGGAAAGATGTTGAAAGACGGGGAAGCTGTGAAAGAGAGATGGAGAGAATATTTAAAAAACTTAATGAATTTTGAGGATGGACGTCCAGCAGCTGTAACAGCAGCAGTTTTGAGTAGAGGTAGAGGAGGAGTATATAAAGAAAGAAGTATAACATATGAAGAAGTAAATCAGGCAATAAAAAAATAAAAAAATGGAAAGGCTGCAGGAATTGATGGAATCACAGAAGAAATGTTGAAGTGTGGAGATGTAGTTGTTAAATGGATGGTCAAGATATGTGAAGTAGCATGGGAGGGGGGAGGTGCCAGCAAACTGGACGAAAGCCATCATTGTCCCAGTTTACAAGGGGAAGGGCAGGAGAGGGGAATATGGGAGCTATAGAGGTATAAGTCTCCTGAGTATACCCGGAAAGGTATAAGGAAAAGTCATAATAGAGAGGGTGCAAAGACTAACAGAAGAGAAAATCAGTGAAGAACAAGGAGGCTTCAGGAAGGGAAGGGGATGTGTGGATCAGATATTTGCCTTCAGGATGGTAGTAGAAAAAATAATAGCAAAAGTAAAGAAACTATATGTTGCCTTCATGGATTTTGGAAAAATCTTATGAGTCGATTGGATTGCATTGTGGGATGTTTTAAAGATTTATGGTGTGGGAAGAAAACTGCTTAATGCAATAAAGTCTTTCTATGAGGATGCATCTGCATGTGTCAGAATTACTGGAGAAACGAGTGAACATTTTGAGATAAAAGTGGGCTAAAGACAAGGGTGCATCATGTCACCATGGTTATTCAATATTTATATGGATGGTGTTATTAGAGAAATTAAGGGCAAAGTTGGAGAAGTTGGAGTAAGACTGTTCGATGAGGGAAGGAAGTGGATACTGAATTCGATACTGTTTGGTGATGACATGGTGCTCTTTGCAGAAAATGAAAGTGACCTACAAAATTTGGTCAGTGTTTATGATAGTGTCTGTAATAGGAGAAAGCTGAAAGTAAATGTCAACAAAAGAAAAGTGATGGTTTGTGAGCGAAGTAGAAGTGAGGTTGTAGATTTTGTATGCCCATATTGGAACACAAAGGAACAACAAACAACAGCAGACCTGCTGGTCCTTATGAGGCTGTTTGTGACAAGCTACACTAACTATCTGAGTGGGAATTGAATGTGAAAAAGAACGCAAAATGATTTTGAATGGTGAAATAAATGGAGGAGGTCAATGAGTTTAAGTACCTTGGATCAGTTATGTGTAAGCATGGTGGTATGGAGGGAGAGATAAGAGAAAGGGCATTGCAAGGAAGAAGGGTGGTAGGGTCTTTGGGACGAATGAAACGTGGGCCTGGAATGAAAGTCAGAGGTCTAGAGTGCAGGCAGTGGAAATGAGTTATTTGAGGAGTGCTTGTGGTGTGAGTAGAATGGATGGAATGAGTAATGAAAGTGTGTACGAGCATTTTGGAATGTGTCACAGGGGTGAAGGGAAGAAGTGTGGAGTGGTGGAAGAAGTGAAGCAACAGACCTTAAAGTGGTTTGGCCACAAGGAGTGAATGGAGGAGAGTAAGATGACCAGAAGGGTGTATGTGAGTGAGACAGAGGGAGGGAATGCAAGAGGACGACTTCCAGTGAAATGGAGGGATAGGGTGCAAGAGTACGTTAGGGAAAGGGGCAAAAAATCTTTGAGAAACTTTGAGCAGGCAAGGAGGGAGTGTCTGGATAGAGAAAGATGGAAGCTCTTCTGCTGTGGCCATCCCCTGGTGGGAGCTCCTAGGAGTAGGCGTCGATGAAATGATGATGATGATAGCAAAAAATGTAGAGAATCCCAAAATGTTTTGGAAATATGTCCAGACTAAGGTAAAATGTAAACACAGGATTCCTGACTTATATAAGGGCACTGCTAAAGATGGTAAAACTGAAAACGAATTGGAGAATGTTGAAATTTTAGCAGAGCAATTTTCAAAGGTTTTTGTAGTGGAGACATAAGGTGAAGTACCAGACTGTGTGGTGAAGAGCGTATGGTACCAACTTTGAATCACCTGGAAATCAATAAAGTAAAAATTAAAAATATTGAAAATCTAAAGAGGCATAAATCACCTGGACCTGATGGAATCCACCCTAGGATCATAAAGGAGGTGACACATATGAGAACATATGGTTTATTTAGTGAAAGGCAATATGGATTTATCCCGGGACAATCAACGGTACTCCAGCTCATAAAGGTTATGGACAAGTGGACTGAAATTATTGATGATGGCTATGCAGTTGACATAATATTACTATTGTGATTTTATGAAGGAGTTTGATAAAGTTGCACATAAAAGGCTTTTAAGTAAAATTAACAGTTATGGAATTGGAAAGGAGTACCAAGAATGGATTACAGCTTTTCTAACACGGAGAGAACAAAGAGTTGAGGTAAAGGGGGAAATGTCCAGTTGGAGGCCGGTAACAAGTGGAGTACCGCAGGGGTCTGTCCTCGGGCCACTGCTGTTTGTCCTGTTCATTAATGATCTCCCTGACAATATATCAATGGGTAAATCTTAGGAATAGCGGCTCCTAGTGGGTGCGCGTTTAGGGCACGGTGTGGTGGTAATTACAACATTTCTAGCACGTACGACGGGGTTTTGACAAGCGGACAGGCGTGTTTATGTCACAAGGGTGTATTTTTCCATGCTGGCCTCACGACTTCTTCTAAGTCGATGGGTGATGAGACTGCGAGCTCCGGGGTGAAGAAAGGGAAGAGCCCGCGTGGAAAAATACACCCTTGTGACATAAACACGCCTGTCCGCTTGTCAAAACCCCGTCGTACGTGCTAGAAATGTTGTAATTACCACCACACCGTGCCCTAAACGCGCACCCACTAGGAGCCGCTATTCCTAAGATTTACCTATCAATGATAACCAAATTTACATGTATGCAGACAATACAAAGATTTTTAGAAGTATAAGAGAAGAAGATGACTGTCGGAAGCTGCAGCAAGATGTGCTAGACTTATACTCATGAAGTGAAAAATGGTTGTTAAGATTTCATCCGGATAAATGCAAATATATAAGAAAAGGAAGAACATCTGTTGAAGATCAAGGTTATCACATGGAGAAAGTTATTGAGGATTACTTCTGAAAAAGATGTGGGGTGTCATTATCAACAATAAACTAAGTTGTGCTGATCATCTAGCAGAAAAAGTGAATAAAGCCAATAAATTTGTGAGATTAATCAGAACCTTTGTTGCATTGGATGCCGAGATATTTCTTGTTTAGTGCATTGGAAAGACCACATATAGAATCCGCCAACCAAGTATGGAGTCCTAACCTGGTGAAAGACATTGATATGGTGGAAGACATTCAGCGACGGGCTTCTAGGATGGTACCTGAACTTAAAGGACTTACCTACGAAAAGAGACTAAAGAAGCTGAGACTACCGACACTGGCATATAGAAGAGCACGGGGAGATCTAATTGAGGCCTACAAGATACTCACTGGGAAATATGATGATGCATGTAGCGAAGGAATATTGAAACTTAGATAAGAAAGCAGCAGCAAGGGGAATTCACTGAAACTTTTTAAGTCAAAGCACGAATAATCCACCACGCACTACCACAAGTTGTTAATGTAGATCTGCAGTCACAGGCGTAAGCCTCTTCCAGGAGGTCTTCTGTAAGTATCTGTGCGTAAGTAGGGGAGAGCCGGTATGATTCGGACACTTTTTAGAAAAATATTTTTAGAAAAAGAAGTTTAAGTAGTAGTGTAATTTTGTTGATCTCACATGTTCCTCCATCCTTTGGCTCTTTAGGCTGCTAATATGACACTCGTAGCTATTTACAGTTTTCTGATGTAGGTGGTGAAGACAAGTTTCTAAATCGTCCGAACCATCCCCACCCGTGGTGATGGTTCGGCCAGGGAGGTGGGATGGTACGGACACTCATAATACTCGCCATAATATTAATATAACTTAAGTTTGATTGGCTAATAAAGAAGATTATATCTTCTACAAAACATTTATAAAAGGACAAAGTATCCTCTCAATATTTAGAGGGGGAAAAAATAAAAGGAGAACTACAAGAAACATCTCAAAATTTTTGGTATTATGGCTTCCTTCTCACAAGCATAATATCTGAATATAAATCAACCAAATTAACCTTTTTATAACCATTGCAACACCTATAATGTTTAAATTGATATAAATTTTATAAAAATCGTGAAAAAATCAACCGTCCGAATCATCACGACTCTGTAAAAAGCAAATGTGTAGTCACACTCCTTTTCCAGCACGAGGCTTCACGGGTGATCGTGTTATACGGCAACACCTTCGCCGTGCATCGCTGCGTCACCGAAATAATTACATCTCGCTAATTGGCACGATTTTGAAGCGAGAGCTTACGATACACCCTGAAAATATTACATAAGAGATGCAAAAAAAACGTAAAATAAGACTTGCATCGAAAATAACAGCTCTGAGGGCGTGGTTATCCCTTTGTGGGCCAAGGCAACAAAGTTTTGCACATTCACACAAAATCTCGCGGCACTCACTCCCATACACTTTACAATAAGTGCGAAGCCGATAAGTCCCACTGTCCGAATCATACCGGCTCTCCCCTATCTGTAAGAATCCGCCGCTGCCACCTGGGATTTTTCATTCACCGCCGAGTGGCCTAAGACTATCTATATGTTCTCCTGAAGACCATCTATCAACCCGGACTCTAGAGGAAATGTTCAAAGGAAATCAAGAATGAGCGCCGAGGGGCAACACGAGCCAAGAATAGATGGCGCCAATATAAAGACTTAACTGCGCCAAGATGGGCTGGGGCCGATCACCAGACCCTCAAGAAAGCCTACCGGCGCTAAAGGCTAGGACGAAAAAAAAAAAAAAAAAAAAAAAAAAAAATTTTGAAGCTTCGGAGCTCAAGTAACAACCAATCCGTGTTGCCTCGCTCACCCTACAATACCAAACCCGGGGATACCTCCGGGCAAGTCTCCATGCAGGCCCCCTTCCCATCCCAAGAACCTCATGGTAGGATAATCCTTGGTAGGATCTACGCCTTGGGGCGTTCGCCGTCCTTGGTCGTGAATCGTGATGGTGTGAAAAGGGCTTATGCAGCTCTTTCTGTCACCTGGCAGGCTGAGGTTTGCATCTTGGTCAGACCAATCTTTGTCAGGATAAAAAGGTTTTGGCTTATATAGAAGTGGTAATTAACTGACCCTCCTTGAGTAAGAAGGATGGCGGGTGGTGAGGCCCCATCTGTACCCAGAGATCAGTCACTGTAAAGATTCAAGTTTTTCCGAGTGGGCAATGCCTCGTAACACACACACACACACACACACACACACACACGTGGGGGAAATTAAATCAAATACCTTTCACTACTTTTTGTGGAATATGAAGCGGGGGTGTCACTCAGGATGTGGACGGTGGAGCTATGATAGTCTCCTTGATGAGAGCCGGGCCAAGTGACGTGGCACTATCGCCGCGGAGCGTGCGAGATTAATCACGTTTCTAACATGTAGCAGACAACACAGCGACAGTGTTGCCAGATCAATTAGCCAAAATTTCCTTCTATGTATGTCAAAAATAACAAAATTCCCCGTTCTGCCTCAGACTCTTCCCTGCCACACGCACACACACACACACACACACAGGATAATTCAAGGACCATGCCCTAGATTGGTTCTAATGCAGAAGGTATTGTGCCTCAGTATCGTTTGACAATTAAATGTAAGTACTACGTCTGGCTACGCCTACACATCCGTCTCAGGATAGGCGAGTACCTACATCGTACTACCTGTTCTGTACTACATGCCAAACTCATGCGCGAATAGTTTAGGCGTATGACGAATTAGGTAATGAGTCTCTCTCTTCAGCCTTTAACCAGTAGCGGGCGACGGCCAGATTTGTGGCTTTCCCATTACGGCCAAACAGGCCAAATTTAAACCCATATAAACCCCAAAATTTAAAATTATGCATAAACTGACAAATATATTATGTAATATTATGTGGTTAATATGTGTGTGATTTTTTTTTTTCTCGTTTTTTCTAGAGGGAGACCTTGCTTTCCCTGCAGCTTTAAGTTCGGTCTCGCTCTGCCCGTGTTTAATGAAAAAAAAAAACTTATTTCCAATAAAAAAAAAAAAATTCTTCCCTTTTTCCTTTTGAAGCCAAAATTTCCCTCAGAAATAGAAATATTCCTGCATCAGCAACACATCATGGCGACACCGATTTTATACAAGAGCATAGAAAGTTCTGGCAAACTATATTTTCAGCATCGTCCTGTGAGGTTCTAAAAGTTGCAATACGGCGGAAGTATGCAAATTAAGAAAGTAAAAAATTACTAAATATTTTTATTCGTATGACTACCAGGATCAAACACAGCCGTAGATATATGGGATATCCAAATCTACGGCTCTGGGAATAGACATGTACTGCGTTGTGTTGATGTGTCGTGCCTTTCAGCGGCATGATATCTATAGGTTACCTATACCGGTCATGCACAAGTAAGTCTTTTCTACCATTCATTTAAGATTTTCATCTTCAACGAGATCTGCATCTCCATCAAGAAATTTTCCATAAAATTCAACTGCCTCCTTCAGTTCACTAAAATAAGTATCAACTGAGAGGGAACAAGATTTCCCAACAAAAAACTCCTAATGTGTTTAGATGCAAACCTTTCCCTAAGTTGTGCTCAAGGAGACTAATATAGTCTCCTTCATTGTGCTATAGCAGTGTCCGAAAATGGGAGAAAAATAGTTCTTCGATAGTACTTCTATGGAGTTGCTGTCGGAGGATAAGCCTTAATTATGTTTCTGATGACCCCTGATTGTTCAAGGCTTCTGGATGATATCTCCGTACCTTTCCTCAGCTTGGGCAAAAAGTTGGGTGAGCTTATTTCCATCACGATAGGACTGAAATGCATCTATGCAGCTCTGTGTAGCTACACTTCGGTCCAAGAGCACCCATCAGTTCTAGTTGTGACCCCTGCAGCTTTTCTGGCAAGGGTTTAGTGACACTTTGAACTGAGGTGAGCACTTCCAAACTCATAAGAAAACCTGGGTTACTTATTGCTTTAGATTATGGCTTGGCTGCTCGTTCTTCACTTAACTTGTTTTGCAGTAATTATTCTTAATCATTATTTCATTATTTACCTACCTGATTAACTGAATTATCAGGGGCATCAGCCGAGTCAGTGGTGACTTTCTTATACCAGATAGAGTATGTACGTGAAGCGTTTTCTGGAGTTTTGTGACCAAGGAGGAAATATGTAAAGAATGGAAAGGCACAAATCCCAAGCCTGCATGAATTTAAGAAATGACATACGCTATAGAAAAATAGTACTTCATAAAAAGAAAATTGTCTTTCAATCACAATTTTCAGAAATTTGGAATTTGTGGTCAGAAAATATTATACGAGTAACATGAATAGGCTACGGCCACGTGAGCCTACGTCGTCAATGAATGTTTCTCAAAATAGATCACCTGCTCTTATTCAACTCAGCAGCTCCAGTGTTCAGGTGCTGAACATACAACAGTCACTCAGCCACTCTACACTGTCCACTGTCAAGCACAAAACGGTCATTGAAGGTGGTAATCAGTGTTGCCAACTCAAAATTTACAAATCCGCTAGGATGGCATGAAAAATCCCAGATTATTATAGAAACCAAAAAAAAAATTTAGAGATTTGGGTTAAAAAAAATTTACCACCTGTCAATTTTTTTTTTTTTTTTTCCCGATTTCACAAAAAAAACAAATTTTCTAGGAAACCGCTAATTTGGCAACACTGGACTGGTAATATAGCGGCAAAGGTCGACCTTACAGGTCCCATACGCGTCTCGCGTCGCCACTCGCCAGCCACTCTCCCCGTCATAATAGATAAATTCATTTGGTGCCTCTACAGTATAATTAAATAGTCCTCCAATCACTTTGACAGCACCTTACACCTATAATCAAGTAAATATGAGATGCCTGTGCCATTCCAATCTCGTATTCCTCTTCTTCCTGTCTCCCCGCTCCCACTACAAACAGCCCTCCGCCGCTTTCAGTTGACAGCTTGACACGCACTCTACACACAATTTTATAAACCCATCATTTAACACGTTATTTTTTTTTCACTCAGAGCACACTTATATCCTACCATTAACTCAAATCAAAAACAAAGGGGAAATAACTCGGGTCACTCGATGCCACTGGGCTCTCAACTACACACACACACACACACACACACATTCGTAATACTAATATACATATTCCTATTAATTTCCTGTAATATTTATTTATTCATTATTATTTTTTCTTGGCAAAATGTGGGGCCATGCCCCCCCCCCCCCCTTCGGTACTAGGTATAATAGGTATAGTGCGATGATATGTGTTGCATTGTGGCTACTCAGTAAAAGATGAAAGGCAGTGATAGCCAGCATGCTTAGTTTTTGCATGGTACAACATGCTGCACACTATCGCATTACCTATTATATATACATGATGTACCTACCTATCAAGTCGACTCCAAAGAGTTTGCGGAACGCAGTAACATACACCGTCACTCTAACACAACCAAGCTCAGTGTGACTGCCAGTGCCCTGCGCCGCGTTATCATGTGTAAGCTGCACTGGAGATGGGCGGGGCTTGCCGCTTGAGGTGTTTGCATTATACGTATCTGCTCAATTCTTATATGTAAGGACTCCTCCCCCTACATGCTACGCAGTGGCGCCACAGAGACATGCGCTGATGAATTTTGTTAACGCCACACACAGGCAGACAGCTCAACAGGTGTGCTATTCCTGTTGAAACTTCCAACTTAAAATGACAAGATAATAAAGATAACAAAGGCCATATCAAAGCTACACACACCCAGTTATATTGTCATTCCGGCAGGTGATGAGTATTAGACACTTTCAACCACCCTAATCAAACCCCACATTTAATGAACAGATACAAACATGAGTATCCCTGCCGAACGAGGTTTCGGTGACCGCTGCGCGGCCGCGCCACCAAGTGCACTTAGTGCAGGCAGGGGATCCACGTCTCTTCGCCACACCACAGTCGCGCGCCACATTCGTTCTTGTGAAAGGGTTTGCTTCAGAGATTTAACACTTAAAACCTATCGATCTTGAAAAACCTATGGGAAACCACATCGCGAGTGCATGGAGTCACTGAGTGGCACAGTGCGGCAGTGGCGCCACAGTCTGTACCAGTGCTGCCAGCCGTGGAGCAGGTGGACCATTGCACCATCCTCAGAAATTCCTTTTAATCCTGCCTTTCCCCACACCCAACACGAAATGTATTGAGGCATCTTCGTTTATAAGGTTTTGTATATAAACAATGCATCTGCTACTACTGCGGTATGAGTCCCATGATGCTTGTGTTTTGGCAGGTTTTGCATTAGTGTTGCAGCCCGCCAGCCCGCTATATTGATTTCTGGCAACTAACCGAATCACATGACTCTCTCTCTCTCTCTCTCTCTCTCTCTCTCTCTCTCTCAGAGAATAGCAAGCATGACGCAATAATTCTTCAAATTGCATGAAAGAAGGATCGAGGAGGAGGAGAGGGGCGGAGCAGGAGGTGCAGTTGGGGAGGAAGAGGAACACCGAGCACATTGATTCACGTGCCCCTCCACCTCCTTCTTGGCAAAAGTCGGTCCCCCCCCCCCACCCACCCAACACCTGCCATAGTCATGTAGTCTATTTTCTGAATGTCTGCAGAAGTTATGTCCACTAGGAGGGGCAAAACGCGAGTATCAGAGAAACCTATTGGTTGAATGAAATCCGTAGAGAAGGAAAATATATCCATTAGACTTAAAAAAAAACCAGTTTATTATCTCAAAAAAAAAAAAATATATATATATATATATATATATATATATATATATATATATATATATATATATATATATATATATATATATATAAAAGGATCGAGGGTGCAAATAATTAACTTGAAAACAAAAAGCTGATAAGGGGTCTCGATCGACGGTGAGGCTGAGACCAGACGTACGGCGCGCGGCACACTGTCATTCCTGTCCCATTTTGACACAAGGCCAGTCATTGACGGAAATCTTATAACCACCCATCACTATAGTATCTTTTTAATCGAGGTGAAAATACACTTGCTTCAAGAGATGCCCTTATGCTCGGAATGTTTGCTGCTAACTGATAGGTTGAATATACGATCTCCGTATAGCATTTCATTCTATTGGGTAGGCGGTGGCTGAGTGATTAGCGTGCGGGCCCCGCATTCACTGCGCCATAGACAACGTCGGTTCGAATCTCCGCGCTCCCACCTGAGATTTTTCAGTCACCGTCGAGTGGTCTAAAACTACCCACATGCTGTCCAGAAGACCACCCATCAACCCGGACTCTAGAAGAAACCGTCCAAGTGAATCAAGAATGAGTTCCGGGGGGCAGCATGAGCCAAGTATAACTGGCGCCACTATAAAAATTGCCTGCGCCATGACGGGCTCGGGATGACCACCAGGCCCCTGAAGAAAGCCTACCGGCGCTATAGGGGAATATAAAATAAATAAATAAATAAATAAACTCCCCTCCTACGGTTTCTATCGAGCTCTTTGTTCTATCTCCGGTTTCCTTTCTGGCCCATCTATGCTGCGGTTGACGGTCACTGTCCTTCCCCTAACTCACAGACAAGATAAGATAGTAAATTATACTAAAGTAATAATAATAATAATAATAATAATAATAATAATAATAATAAATAATTATAAATGCAGCTGTCATAAAATAAACTATTATATTTATGATGCCCCTACATTAATTTCATATGAAATCACCAACATATTGTCAATCGTTTATAGTTTGTTACCACGACTGCATAAGTATTACATGCTTTTAAACATGCCAACTGTACTTAATATACTGGTCACCATGCTGGGTTTAAACATATGTATGTGACTTCTGAGCTTCTTTGGAGAGCTGCTTAATGTCTGTAGCGTATGCTCTCATTTTCTACGATAATTTGGAAGTTTTTAAGTAGGTGGCAGGAGCCAGGGTTAAAGAGTCCTCTTTTAATCCTGACAGGAGCCACATAGGTCTCTTGAAAGAGCCGCAGGTTGCCGACCGCTGCCCTAAACCTATCAATGGTGGTGTTCCGCAGGACTGTGTTATGTCTCCCATTCTCTATTGTTCATTAATGATCTTTCCATAACAAACTGTTCTATCCACTCTTACCCCAATGACTCCACTCTGCATCATTCAACTTTTTTTAACAGAAGACCCTCCCATCATGAATTATACAAGACTCAAGGTTGAACGCGACAGTACTCTTAAACTCTGCCCTTGCTATCATTTTCGAATAGTACAGGAGGAACTTGGATTCCTTCGGTGCCTCAAAAACTCAATTCTTCCATCTATCATCTTGACACAATCTTCCAAAGAAACACCTAAGCACCTCCTATTCGTCGACAACACTCAGCTGTCGCTTTCTACACTAAACATTCTAGGTCTATTCTTAACACAAAATCTCAACTGGAAAATTCATTATCCCATCTCTTGCTAAATCAGCTTTGAGGTTAGGTGTTTTGCATTGTCTTCATTATTTCCCTCCTCATAAACGCGGTCCGGCCTTGCCCGTCCTCGTATGGTATAATATGTAGGCTACCTACTATCTCATGCAAGTGTGATAGAGGTGGGGCTCGATCCACACTCACATCCTTTATAGACTGAGTGGAGCCAAAGGATCCTCGTCTCATCAGTTATTCCCCTCCACTTATTGACAGTCTTCTATCTCTAAAATTCCGCCGCAATATTCCCTCTCTATTTTCTATTGATATTTTCATGATTGCTCCTCTGCTGAACTTGCTATATAACGGCATGCCTCCCCTCCTCCCGCGTCCCCGGTGCACACAACTTTCCACTCTTTTGTTCAACCCTGTGCTATCAAAATCCCTTATGCAAAAGTTAACCAGCACTTTCGTTCCTTCCGCTGGGAAACTCTGGAGCAGCTTTCTTTTGTTTGTATTTCCTCCTCCCTACAACTTGAACTTTTTCAAGGGGGAAGTATCAAGAAACTTCTTCCTCCGAAATAAGTTGACCCTCTCTTTTCGGCCTCATCCTAATTTATTTGCAGGAGTGCATGACGCGCTTTTTTTTTTTTGTTTTGTTTTTTTTGTTTGGCCCTTGAGCTGCTTCCTCTGTTGTAAAAAAAAAAGCAGCATTATATATGAGATAAATAATGTAAATTAAAACTTATTTACTAACTCATGTTTCTCCCTCCGATATATGTTATGACAGTTAAAAATTATGACGAAATAGTATTAAGATCAAACGGAGCACCGAACAACTCTTCGCATAAGTACTCTCTCTCTCTCTCTCTCTCTCTCTCTCTCTCTCTCTCTCTCTCTCTCTCTCTCTTGTTTGTCCGTTCAGATTGATTGATTGATTGATTGATAGTTTATTGTTGCAAGTAAAACAACAAAGGAGTGTTATTATTATTATTTCGGTTACTTTTAGTGGGTTTTGGTGGATTATTCTCATTAACATTATTATTATTATTATTATTATTATTATTATTATTATTATTATTATTATTATTATCATCATCAGTATTTTATTTCTACCTTCCACAATCTTCAGTATTCAGCATCGTTATTGTACCTGTTAACCTTTGCCCCCTCCCCCTTCCTCCCCTCAGCTGCAATCACCCCCTCTCCCACTTTACCCAGCACCCCATTTCTATCCCCGTTATCTAGACCGCAACCTCTCAGGCCCCCACCCTGCCAAACCAGTCCCCACTCCCTCCTCTTCAGTGACGTAAGGAAACGTGGACCAATTGGAAACAGTCAAAACGTTTTGCAAAACTCCGCCTTCTCTCTCTCTCTCTCTCTCTCTCGTCATCGCTGCCGCTGCTGGGTGGTCCATTCCAGATGAGCCTCCCTACCACCTCAGCTCCTAGGGCCTCTCACCCCATCACCCTCCGCCAAGAGGCTTTGCAGCGCGTGGCTTCCATGGACGACAGGACTGCCAGCCACTACTGCACCGATGGCTCGCTGGACGCCGATGGGTCTGTGGGGGCTGCCTTCGTGTGCGGAACCCAGATAGGACTGTGGCGCCTGCCACCGCAAGTCTCCATCCTGCAGGCAGAACTGGCAGCCATCATCTGTGCCCTGCGTCACGCCACGGCCGATATGAACACCACCATCATCATCCACTCCGACTCGCTGTCAGCCCTCAAGGTCCTGCAGGCGAAGAGCGTCAGAGACAACACTCGGCTCATAACCACCATCCTCCATGAAGCCAACACCCTTGTCTCACTGGGCAAGAACATCATCCTGGACTGGGTGCCAAGCCACGTTGGTCTGAGAGGGAACGAGAAAGCTGACCGTGCTGCTGCCACGGCTCGGTCCCTTCCACAGATCACCTTCCCCCTTGCCCCCAACCTGTCCTTCATTAAGAATAAAGCATCCCAGGCGGCCCTCTCACTCACCCGACTAGAACACGAGGCCGTCCTGATTCAGGGCTCTGCCTCTGCCTCGTGGTACAGCACGGCCACTCACCACAAGCCTGTCATACAGCTCCCCCACACTACACCCAACACCATCCTCGCCTCCATCCGCCGCCTCAGACTCGGGTTTGCCTGCTACGAGGAGGTGGCAAACAAGGATACCCCACCCTGCCCCCACTGCTGGCAAGCCACCCGGAAACCTCTGCTGCACTACATCCTGGAGTGCCCCCTCACCACCCCGCTGCACCCACCCGGCCCACAGCTCCACCCTGACAACGACACGGCTCCCCAGACAGCAGCAGAGCGAGTGAACCTCACCCAAGACTCCACCCTGGCAGAGGTGGTGGCGAAATTCCCACCTCCTCGATAAGCTGAAAACTGACGACATCCTCTGACGGGCCCACCAGCCCGTGCCCTCCCCTAGGAGGACAAATCAACAACAACAACAACAGCTGCCGGTCTTCCTCCACCCCCCACATATATATATATATATATATATATATATATATATATATATATATATATATATATATATATATATATATATATATTACACACACACACACACACACACACGGTCTCGTCATGTGTCGTCAAGAAGCCTTACGGCGGATTGACTTTGGGATTAACAGCTAGGGTACTATATACACTTTTAATCCTGGGCTTGGGGTGCGGTGTTATGGATTCGCTCAGCACGAGTAGCTACATGGTGTTGTCAAAAGCTGAGCAGGATCAGGATTCGGCTTCAAGTCGCTTGTGCACCCTGTCTTACTTTATGTCTGTGATATATGATGGACACTGAAAAGCAACTTGAAGAGTCGAGGTGATGCCTTTGGTAATAATGCCTACGCAGATTCATAGGATATGGCTGGTGTGATTACCCCGATTACGATTACCCCGTGAGACTGATTCCAGGCCAAGCTATTACCTGCATATAGTCCGTGAACGCCAACTCCGGCTATACGGGCATGTGGCACGCTACCCAGAAGCAAGGTCTTAATTAAGATCTTGCCAGGAAGCTGACTGCTCAACAGACAACCCCGAGTAGAGGAATCCAAGGGGACGCCCAGAGTTCGTGATTTGAGCAAGTCGACAGATTCTGCTATGAGGAAACTATGGCATTTTCTGCATATTTTCCTCAAAATATTTTTTGCTAGTGATAACCCCGTGGTCACGTGACAATTGCAATAATAATAATAATAATAATAATAATAATAACGATGATTGTAATAATAATAGAGCGCAACATAATTCAAGATTCCTAGCTGGACAACAGGCGTCTGGAGGTGTAGGAGGGTGGGCGATGCCAAAATTTTGGGCAAGACTGCGGTAGATGCGCGTGGCTGTGGTGCTCAACTCTGTATACCTTTGGCCCTTTGAGCTTGAAATGGGTAAGAACTTATTATCCTGGGGCACGGGCCAATGTGAAATCCGATATTGCCACAGTTTACCTTTCCCAAGTTTCCCTAGGTACCCTTCTGGCTTTTATCGATCACTATATGAACTAGTGTACTACCAAGATATGTTAAACTTTTGGTGACCTCGACATCCTCACCGCAAGCATGAACAGACTTAACTGTGTCATTCAGCAAGCAAGCCTACAAACGACTGGACCTTGGTTTTGGCCCAGGAGACCTTCGATCAGTCCCAGAGGCTTCGAAAGCCATCACCAGGACCTCCACCGATTCTTCGAAAAGTACAGCATCATTAGCGAAAACAAAGCCAATGACCTTCATGTCGCCAACAGCAATGACTTTGATCAACAACTTTGCCTCATACTCAGCCTAAGCAAGTGTTGAAAAGTGATGGAGCAGAGCAATTAAGTAGCCAACGCACCCCTGCCTTACTCCCCTACTATTTTTTTTTATAGTATTGCTAGGGGAACGGTCCCTTGTCCCTTGTTAAGAGGGAAAAGATTGCTCCCTCCCTGCACGAGGGAGCACGGGCCTATGCCAATGGCGGCCCGTAGCAGGATGCCGACAAACCGACTCGATCGGCGATCGAAATCTAGCCGACCAATTAATTCGGTCTGTCGACGAGGACTGGCGTGTCTCAAAACAGCAATTATATTTTGATTTTGGACCAATTGAGCAATTGCCCCCCCCAGACCGCTCTGGTGGGGCGATTCTTCAGTTGGGCAGAGTTGGGGGGGCAATTCTTCAGTTGGTGACAGGACTACAACGGGCGGCCAAAACCTCACCGGTAAACCTGATTGATTGATTGATAGTTTATTGTTGCAGGTAAACAACAAGGGAGAAGGGAGGAACATGCCATCCCAACCCCCAGGCAGGACAGAGTGCATGTGATTATACAACGATTAATACATGTGTAGCTGACATCAGGGGATCAAAACCTCAGCAGTTGACCTGACCTCACCTTAACATTTTTTACTAACCTGACACAACTTGTGATCAGTTTTAGCACCATTGGGTTCATGTATTCAGTCTGTAGTTCGACATGGCCCGTGATACATTCAAGTCTGTCGTGCTCCCTCTGCTGATTTAGGATCCTTTGCCTGTGGCTTAAACAACATCGACTTTTAAGAAATGGTGTGGCAATTGTGACAATGCGATGAACTGGACTAAACATGCCAAGTGTAATGATGGTTATGCATGGAGATGCCAAACGAAAGGCATAAATCAAAAATAATATATTAATTTCCGATATTTCTAGTTGGGGGGGCGATTCTTCAGTTCGGCAGAGTTGGTGGGGCGAATCTTCAATTGTTAACTTTGGGGGGGCAATTCTTCAGTTGATCCTTGATTTTTTCTCATTACGAATTTCTGTTTATAAATTGTTAATTGAGAGAAAAACTTTAAATCTTGTAATGTTTTAAAAGTAGAATATTTCTTACTGAAGCGACCGTTGACTTTCTATAAATATTGCAGACGCCCCTCAAACTAGTGTTGTGGTGTTGGTCTTCTCTATATAAGCATGATGGGTAACTAAAGTGCTTTGACATGTAACTTATTTGCCTTCCCTGCTACTTAATTTAAATTTTACATAACTGAGACAAGGCTTGGGCATGTATTTGACTCTTTACAGATATAAACCTCACGGAAACAGCAGGAACACTGTACGAAATAGTTTTTTCTTGTAGTGGAAGTAAACAAGAAGGGTTCTCAACACTGCCCCATGGACCATGGTTAACGCCGCTCATCAATAATGTCTTATTTACCGCCTATGCATCTGCCCTCAAGATGTTCCTATGTAATTCATGTAATGCTCAACTCGCCATTTATTTCAGTAAAGCCATCTGACAACCCTTAGATTACCCAACAGTTTTTTTACCCTCCAAAGTTGTCAGTTACCAATGCCACCAAATATCGCCACGAGCTTAAAAGATACACGATATGAAGGGAAAGCACCAAAGTCACACTTCGCAAATATAACAGAAGCCTGAAGCCCATGCAGGTGATGAGGACACATTAGCCACACAACACTAAATAACAATCACTGCTAACCCCTCCACATAGCCTGTTACCCAATCTCCACCCGTTACAATGAAATGAAAAAGAGAAACATTAAAACAGGTGCTGGCTCTCCCTGGTATGAAGGACAAGCAATGAGGAAAAGATAAAACAAAGACCTGGAAAAATAAGCCCATGCAGGTGATGAGGACACATAAACCACACAACACAACAAATAACAATACCTGATAACCTCACCAAATTGTCTGTTCCCTACAAACGTGCCATCGAGTGAAGATAAATCATAACAGCAATGGTAGAACAATCCCTGACAGTGCATTGTGTGATACCAGGTGAGTAAGTGAAGGAAAGACAGAGTAGGGAAGACACACAAGTAGGCCCATGGAGGTGGTGAGGACACATAAACCACACAACACTAATACAAAACACAATCCCTGATAACCCCACCAAATTGTCTGTTACCGTACCTATAAACGTGCCATCGAGTGAAGAGAAACCATAAAATAATAAAACAATCCTTGGCAGTGCATTGTGTGTATATCAGGGACCATATCCGGTGAGTGAACGAAGGAAAGGCAAAGAAGGGGAGACACACAAATAGGCCCATGGAGGTGATGAGGACAGTACATAGGCATAGAGAACATTAAAATAACACTCACTGATAACTAGGTAGCCAATGGTCTGAATACTGCCTCCCTTCGCGCCAAAAGTTGAATATTCCCGGCAAGTTCCAGACTTCCAGTCCACTCCATCGATCTCTTTTACCCCGTGTGGCCGCTGATCCTCCTTCCCCACCATGCCTGGAGAGCTGAAACACGTGCTGAGGTTCAAGAAGCTCACTGAGAACGCTTTTCCCCCGTCTAAAGGCTCCAAATGGGCTGCTGGATATGATTTGATGAGGTGGGTTGTCCGTCCTACCATGCCCTTACTCTTCACCGGCCGCCTCTTTTCCTCCTTTGTCTCTTGGTGCTGTGCCAATTTCTGTCTTTTTTAATGTTATCTTCGTCCCTACATGGTTTTTGCCTCCCTTTTTATTCATGGCTCAATATTTCCATGCTTTTCTATCATTCATGCACTTCTTTTCAATAGCATATGGGTCTGCCTTGATGACCTAGCTACTTCACCTATTATTGTCTATTTCCCCTTTATCCTCGTCTTTGCATGGTTATATTGACTCCCT
This sequence comes from Eriocheir sinensis, assembly GCF_024679095.1. Lineage (NCBI taxonomy): Eukaryota > Metazoa > Arthropoda > Malacostraca > Decapoda > Varunidae > Eriocheir > Eriocheir sinensis. Next base: position 3,242,008 of record NC_066567.1, on the reverse strand, counting down.
TTTTATTCATGGCTCAATGTTTCCGTGCTTTTCTATCATTCATGCACTTCTTTTCAATAGGATATGGGTCTGCCTTAATAACCTACTTCACCTATTATTGTCTATTTCCCTCTTATCCTCGTCTTTGCATGGTTATATTGACTCCCTTTTTATTCATGGCTCAATATTTCCGTGCTTTTCTATAATTCATGCACTTACTTTCAATAGCATATGGGATTTGGTCTGCCCTGTTCTTCACATTTGTCTTTTTCCCCTTTATCCTCGTCCCTGCATGCTTAATTGCTTATATTGATTCCCTTTTGATTCAAAGCTAAATATATGCAACTTTTCTATGATATGAATTTTTCTATACCTTGAGGTTTGGTCTGCCTTGTAAATACTTTTTTTTATCCTTTCCCTCCTCGTATCTGCTTGATTGTATTGACTTCCTCATTGTTGAAAGCTAAATACATGCTTTTTTTTTTATATATATATAATCTTACACATGAGAATATTTTGGTCTGCCTTTGTACTTCACATTTTTTTGTCTTTCCCTTTCACCCATGATTGTAGTGACTCCCTTATCCATAGCTAAATAAATACTTTCTTTCCCACATAAAGAAAAATAGCACTATTACATTACACGTATTACACACTATTACACCTATCATTATCCAAAGGTAAATACATACTCTTCTAAAGAAAAGAAAAATACTATTACACCCATATTATCCAAAGCTTGATGTCTACTTTCTTTCCTCCTAAAGAAAAAATACAGTATTACACCCATATTATCCAAAGCTTAATATATGCTTACTTTCCTCAAAGAAAAATTACACTATTACACCCATATTATCCAAAGCTAAAAATGTACTTTCTTTCCTCTCTTAAAGAGTACACCCTTATTTAAAGCTAGATACATACTTTCTCATAAAGCCAAAGTACAGTATTACACCCATGTTATTCGAAGTCAAATACAGTCTTTCCTCCTCTCATAAAGGAAAAATACACTATTACACCTGTATAATCTAAAGCCAAATACATTCTTTCCTCTCATAAAGCAGAATTACACTTACATCCCATATTATTCAAAGTTAAAAACCCACTTTCTTCTCTTAAAGAAAAATTACACTATTACACCCGTATTCAAAGTTAAAACATGCATGTTTTTTATTTTTACTCTTAATACCTTGCACGTCCCTTTTTTATACCCTGTTCAACCTCATTCCTGCTTGATTATATTCATGATATTCCTTTCTTTTTATTCAGATAAAGTTTGTTTTTAAATAACCTGACTTTTTTATTTGTATCTAGAGGAAGTTATTTTATCTGTAGGTATTATTCAAAGGTACCAGTTTATATATATATATATATATATATATATATATATATATATATATATATATATATATATATATATATATATATTAGTTTAGGAATATGCTGGGTTGGGTTATGTTTAAGTCAGGAAACTAATTAAATGATGTAAACTGTCAAGTTGATTTACTGAAATGATTAGGTGGCTGAAAAGAATGGCCAGTTTGTCTGATAATTACCTTCCATCTTATATTCCCAGCACACTTGGCAGGAACAGGAGGATTATATGGAGGAGGACTGACTACAATGAATGATGAAGTGATAATCCTAGATAGATCTTAATTCTTTAAGGTCATCTTAACAAACTTCTTTGAAAATACAACCACACAGTTCTGTCTAAATTCATATCATCTAATATTACCTAGGTAGTTGTTGCCCTGAGAAAATAAATTATGAAGCTAAACAAGTTTCAAAATATTTTCATAGGATTTGATTAATTAGAGGATACTATGAACTTGACTGAATCCTGTAAATAAGATCAGTAGACAAGGTACCTAATGAGTTACCTTCCAACAAGTCGTTATAAGCTATACCATTCAAATTGCCTCCCCTCTGCAGTGCCTATGACCTGGTGGTGCCGGCCCAGGGGAAGGCACTGGTGAAGACGGACATCCAGATTGACTTGCCGGAGGGATGCTATGGGAGGGTGGCGCCTCGCTCCGGCCTGTCCTGGAAGAACCACATTGATGTTGCAGGTGAGAGGGAGGCAGAGACAGACCTATAGAAATTGGAGTTACCTGATTTTTGTGTAATGTAGGTTTTGCCACACACTACCACACCTGTAATCTTTATTGATGTCAGATGAAGCACTGAAATATCACCTGCTTTTTTACTTATTGCTTTAACTCACTCCACCTAATATAGATCTACCTGCCTCATGCAATACTTCTTGTCAGTACATCAATTTTATACACATTTACACTACCTCTATTTGTGTACATATATATGATGACAAATATATTGTGTAAAGTCAAACATGTGGATATATTCCGTTTTTATGCCTATATTGTTAACTATTTACTGTTAGGTCATGTGTATTAAGTGACCTCAAGCAATCAACATTTCATTTGTGATGGAACACCCACCAAAACAGAACTAATTTTGTTACGAGCACTGTTAGTTACTGTAATGAATTAAAGACACCTGGCCAAATAAGGAACATATGGATGATAAGTAACCATTTAAAATCATACATAATTTTTAAGCAGATTTTCATATATTTGTAAATTTCAATTTTGGGTGGAAGCAAATAGTGTACTTGCCTTAACTACTCTTGTCCTCTCCAGCCGGCGTGATAGACCGAGACTACCGAGGGAATGTGGGTGTGGTGCTCTTCAACCATGCCAAGACGGAGTTAACAGTGAAGAAGGGCGACCGTGTGGCCCAGCTCATCTGCGAAAGGATTGTGTACCCAGAGCTGCAGGAGGTGGAGGTGTGTTGGGGGGAGGTGGAGGTGGAGAGTTGGCCCTTGTTATCTCTTTGCGCTCATTGATTTTCTCTCTAGACACTCAATCACTCGGTTTACACAAGTAGAATAGAAGCACATGCGCACACACAAAAAAAGAGCAAAAACAGAAATAGACCTGGGAGTGGTGTGACAAAATCCTATCATCAGAAAGACAAATGAATATGACCCAGAAATAGTATTAAACATCAAATGGTTTTATGTTTAGAGATCTGATAGTGTTCAAGGTACAATCTGGTGTTGAATATACACCAGGGATTGGGTCACCACAGCAAAAAATAAATAAAGTTCAATGGATACAAAAATTAGCATGAATAGTATCAACTCTGTAGGACATCATACAAAGAGATTAACACTTAACCCGTGGGCTTCGGCTATGGGAAAGCCGAGAAGTGACCGAGAAACGGCAAAATTACACTGCATTTTGAGTCTAAGAAAAGAACATGAAACGTACATCAGAGTACTCCTCTCATCACCACAAAGCTGTTAAAAATATTTACTTTTACTCAAACTCCATTCTTTTTGAGTGGTGTTTGTTACAAAATAAAGTCTTGTGACGCGTGGCATCTAGCATAGAGTCGCTTGTTGCCTACTTTAGAGAATTTGACAAGTGATTACTGTTTGGATAGCTAATTCAGTCTGTCATGACCTTACAGTACCACCTATGACAAAAAAGACCATCTCAAGACTACTTACCCACCACTATGACCCAGGGCATGTATGGTGGGTTGCTCTATGCCACCACCGCCTACAATTAGCTCGAATTAGGGGTTTTATGGTGAGCCCTTTTTAGGGTCCACCATACCACAACCACGACTCCTGAAAGCCCTGAAAAGGGTCTGCTGACGTTCTCGAGTTAAGGAGAGAACTGACACTTATTTAATATATGTGAATGAACAAGAGGCTATGAAAAAAATTGACATAGGGTGTTTTGGATGCATGACTGAAAGAAGAAAAGGACAAATTTGAATTGAAAAAGCCTAGATGTTAAAAATAATGTCAAGATATTCAGTTGAGAGATGGAACAATAAATTCAAGTGGCTCAAATTAAGCATTAGAGGGTTTGAAGAGAAATTGGATAAATATGGATATGGAGGCAGAAGAATATGACCATGACTCAGAGCCTGTAAACTATAACTAGAGAAACACACACACACACACACACACACACACACACACACACACACACTTTACAAATAGGATATGGCTACCTCTGAAGTCTCTCGTAACCTGCTCATGTAGAATAAATTTGCCCTTCAGTTGTTCACTTACAGATGCTCTTAACTTGGTTACACAGTGAGGAAGCAACTGAATCATGAGACTCTTAATGCCAAATAAACACAGGAAGACAAAAAATAAGGCAGGAGGGAAGGTAGTGGGTTCAGACACTAATCTGGACTGTCCGTACTCCTACATGCCTTGTTTAGCTAGTTGGTTAGGTTTGTCAGTTATGAAATTGTGTTCAACTTTTCTTTTACACTTTTTCTCCTGTTTTTGTGATGCCACTTTCTGGTGTTAACCCGGTAGCAGCGATGGGCCAAATTTGTGGCTTCACCGTGTAGCAGCAACGGGCCAAATTTGTGCCATGATATTTACCCCCAAAAATAGATGATACATAATCTAATCAGAAATGCTTTGATATATATTATGAAATGGTTTGTGTGAAGGGTGATTTTTTCTCATTTTTCTCGCTTGGAGGGACCATTAAGAAACATGATCCCCACTGCTACCGGGTTAAAATTGCTATCTTGGGGTTTATAGAAAGATAATCTAGTATCCACATTTCATGGGTAATGGAAATGTTGAATTGGTGCATAATTTCTTACTTTCTCATTGATGTTTTTTGTAGGTATGACTTCGATCATCTCCTTTGGTTGGTAGCCCAAAGTCTACTGCTTGTCATTCCCCTGTTCCCTCAGAAATTGTTACATGCTTTTCATACATTTTTGTGTCAGGGTTTTCATATGTATATTTCTTGTACTTTCAGGAGATTGAGAACACGGAGCGTGGCGATGGTGGGTTTGGCTCCACTGGGAGATAAGGAGATGGAGGCCCTTTTTCCCACCCTGTCCTGTGGCTGTGTCAAGTGTTCATTGTGCCTGCTGCGTCAACTCACCCTGCCTGTGTAGGGAGCAAGTCTTCATTAGGGACCATATTTTATTTTTTTATAATCAGTGAATGTGTTCATGCCACTGCTTAGTTTTAAGAATAGTGATAATAAATATTTAAATGCATTTATTGTTTTATTTATCAACAGTGGCTCAGGTTGCTAAATCTTCTTACTGTAACGTCATATAAAAAGGAAATGGTAACCCTTGCAGGCCCGGGTGCAAGGGGTGCCAGGTGCAAGCCCAGGCAGTCCTCTGCATCTCTTGTCATGTCTAAAGGTTACCCTCATGGTGGTACATCAGTTTTGTGCAGACAGTGCAGTGGACAGCATGGGCCCCCATGGAGGAGTCAAGTCTAGGAGTTCCATTGTAGGGTATGTTTGCCAATTCATACACACCATTCCAATTAATATTAATATCGGGAACAAAACTACTGGAAAATTAAGCTTAGGTACAAAAATTAATCATTCCCAAAATAAGGAATGATTATTATATTTATTTATTATTTGATTTGTGTACCACAGCTCAGCTTCCTATTGTAGGGCTTTTCCTGTGCATACAAATTGGCAAAAATTCCCTATGCAGCCGCCCACACCAACACCAAACACCGGATTTACAGCTCACGAGTGCATCACTACAACTAACCTCTTATCTATGTCCTAAACTCTTCATTATGTACACAAGAACCCTCTCAAGAGTGATTGAAAAAAATCTACAGGTTTAATTTTATTGGACATTTCTATAAAACATACATTCCTGATGGAAAATAAATCAAATAGTTTTTCTAACAAAACCTGTCATTTGTCCCTAACATGACCAAGCCAGCTACTGAGTCCACCCAGAAATGCATTATGCCAAACACTGACTATGTGTTGTACGAGAAAAGAATATTTCACTCTGGCCGATGTGAACCAAGGTTGGCAAGAGCATACTCGTGTGTTAACTGAGGCCACAACAGCATACTCTTGTGCTAAATACTGCCCACACTCCAACCCCTCACTTGGGCAGCTTCCAGACATCCCATAACTTATACACTTGAGAGCACTGCTTGTATCATGTTGTACTATGTTTAGCAAATTGCACTGCAAGGTCAAATGACGTGGCAGACCTCTCCACAACATCAGGAATACTCAACAGATAAGGGAAATCAAAGTAGTGTGTTCCATTCCATGAATCATCAAAATTATCCAAAACTATCTATGCTAAGAAGCTGCTACGACTTCCCCAAAATGGGCATTCTATTGATGGTGCTGTTGTCAGGTCATGATAAAAATATAAAAATTAATTAGTTTCTGTGCCATCTAGCCAACATAGTACAAAATAAATACTTCAAATGTGCAATTTGAAAAGTTTACTTCATTGAAGTAAAGTTAAGAGCATCCTTCAAACCAATTTTTTGCTTTAAGTATGTATTTCTTGAGGACTGGTGTGCAGGAGCACTTGCCTGTTCCATACTATCTACAGGGCTTCATTCATTAGAGTAGATCTACGATAGCTTACCCTCAAAAGATTATTGCAAGAGAACCCCTTTCCCTGCCCCTCCACACCCCACGGCAGCAGCGCCCCAGAGGAGGCCCAAGAACAGAGCCGTGCTGGGCCAGACCAAACAGTTCAGTCAAGAAGTCATCGAGCTTGGGGCTCAACCATAAATATCTAGCATTTTAACCTTCATGACAAGTTGTTCAAAGGGATGAAACTAAGAGGAGGATATATACAATACATACAAAAATATAAATATTCCTAAGTTCCTGGTTTTGTGTAAAATCTGCCTCTTGTGTTCCGAGTATGTAAAATGTAACTACCTTCTGCCAGTCCCAGTGTCAGACTACATCTCTTATGTTATCATCTATCAAAAGAAACCTACCTAGAGCACTAAGTACATTTCCAGTTGTCTAGTGAATACTAATGGAATAAACACATGCCATACCAACACCACATTACAGGCTTCATCTTCCGCCCCGCCCTGCCCTGCCCCTCCCTGCCACAGGAGGTGTGGCTTCTCCCATGCTCACACCCCTGCAGCTCTCCTGTAAAATGGAACTTGCATGGTCAGATCAGCACTCCTTGGAAACTATCACATGTCAGGAATAATAATCAGCGTTATAAAACATTAAAACCTCCGCTACCTACTGTGATCTTAAAAATTAGAGAAATTTGTAGGTTATGATGGGCAGTCACCTGTAAGGCTACGTCACCTTAGAAATTCAAAATAATCTTGGATGCAAAATTGTTTGTTGAACAGGTGTCCAAATGGCAGGTACAACTGTGTAAAGTAAATGTATATAAAAATATGCTAATGCTTTATTCGGTGAACTATTCTTCTTCCGTTGGTTGGTGGTCGGGCTCACTGGGACGCGAGCTTGAGCAACTAATACTGGCTAAGGTCCGCTTGTCACAGGACTGAGCTGCCGCGCCCTCCTGCTCAGCCCCCTCACTGGGTGCCGCCTGGGGCATGCTGCTGCTGCTGCTGCTGCTGCCACTGCCACTGCTGGTGGTGGAGGTGGCTGCTGTGGCCGCATTCTCTGTGTCTGTATCCTGAGGCGTGTCTGGGGCTGAAGCAGGATCAGGTGTCTCAGAATCAGGTGATTCTGACACACCATTGGTGCTGTGATTGGTGGTGGCATTGGTGGTGGAGGTGGTGGTGGTGATGGAGTTGGTGGTGGTGGTGGTGGCAGTGGAGGGGGAGGGGGTCTCCGAGGTAGTGTGGGCTGCAGGTGCAGCAGCAGCGTCAGAGGTGGAGTACACCGAGGAACTGTTGGAGGGGGACGGGCTTTCCACCGCTGCTGCTGCTGGTGCAGAGTGGTCCACCTCGGCTGTGGGCGGGGGAGACGGCACGGCAGAGTCCACCTCAGCCTCGGCACGTGTGGCAGTGTCGACAACATCAGCAGCTTGGTTTTCCACACTGCTGCTGGCGTTGCCATGGGCCTGGGAGGTGCTGTCAGCCTCGTGGCTGTTCCTGTTTGACTCATCTGCTTGCTGGGGGCCCTCAGGGGTGCTGGGGGACTCACTCCTGTCCTCCTCGTCTTCTGCTGCTGCTGCCTCAGAGCTGCTCTCTCTCTCCTGGAGCAAAGTGATTTAATTTGTTGAAACTGGTATACTATATTTCTTATTTAATGTATCATTATTCTGTTGCTTTTCTGGCTAGAAATTAATCCACTTGGTAAACATGCAATACAACTTCCATTGTGTGCGAACAATCACATGAAGGTAACAAGGGAAGGAAAAGTTAGATAGTTGGATGAGAACAACACAAAGAAAAATATTTATAATGGTAAGAATGAAACCGACTGTTGGTGAAAAATAAGTCATGGTGGTGGTGGTTGTGGCAACTTTTGGTAAAATGGTGATTGTTAGGTCTTGATTAGCTTGTGGTGGTGGGGAGAAGTGGTGATGGTGGAGGGTGGTGAGTGTGACAGTAGCAGTGGTGACAGTGGGAATAGTGATTGTGGTAATGGTGGAGTGATACTCACCTTGGTCACATCAGGCACCTGCCCTCCACCACCCTCCTCAGGACCCTCCCCTGAGTCTGGGCTGCCCTCCTCACATACCCTGGAGGAGGAAGAGGAAGAGGAAGAGAACACCACCAGCACCCTCTCAGCCTCGTCCCCCTTGGAGGGGGAGGCGGCAGGGTGGCTGTTGGAGGAGCCCACCTCCGGGGATGCCTCTGAGGGAAGCACCTCCTCCTGGGACTCCTCCTCCTCCTCCTCCTCCTCCCTCTCTTCCTCCTTCAGGTGGCTCTCTGGCTCCCTGGCACCCTCAGAAGAGTCTGTCACTGTCGCTGGGTTGGATGCCTCCTGGAGCTCCTCCTCCTCCTCCTGGGGCATCGGTAAGGTCCTCTCCCCTTCTTCCATGGGGATGCCTGTAGCCTCCGCTTCCTCAGTCTCCATTTTAGCCTCAGCCTCTGCCTCCTTGTTCAGCCTATCTTCCACCTCCATCGCCTCTGCCTCTCCATCTGCCTCTGTCTCCGACTCCGTCTCTGCCTCAGCCTGTCTGACGCAGGCCATGCCCTTCACCTCGGGAAGCTTCTCTGATGGGGGCTCCACTGCCCTCTCTTCAAAAGACTCCTCATCCTCCTCCTCATCTTCCTCCTCTTCCTCCTCCTCTAGTCGCATCTTTTTGCTGGGAGGCTCTAAGGAGTCTGAGGATGAGTCATCCATCGCCTGCTCCTCCCTGTGAAGGCCGCTGGGACCATTGGCTTCAGACACAGTCAACTGGTTTTCGCTGTCATTCATTTCTGTATTGTAGACATCTGTGGAGGGACAGGGTCTTGAGGAAACAGAACTAGTAAAATAGTGACTGTATTGCTGGTAGTAGCAGGACAGTGCAAAAGCTGCTAAAAATATGTATGAAAAACATAAAAGATTCCCCCAAAACAGTAACTTGGCAATAGCATTAAAGTAACAATATTGTAAATAGTAGCTGCAGAATAGAACAGAGTCCCTTCAAAGGTAAGACTAAGGGTAACGCTGGGGGCATATGCTGAGCTGTATCTATTTTTGGTGCTTATCTCCATCTCACTGGGCCTTGAGCCTGTCTCATCTCCAACTCTGGCCCTTGAACCTATGCTAAGAAAGAATCCATTACCCTGGGAAACATGGGAAGTGTGACATCCAGGGTATCATAGTTTACCTTCCTCTGGTTTCCCCAGGTACCCATTTAGCAACCAGCACAAAAGGGAGGACAAACAGGCTGACAAAGGGAGGACAAACTGATTGCTCCGGGCTGGGATCAAATCCGGGACTGAAAATTTGTAAAGTGAGCTAACCACTGCACCACGGAGGATCCATCCATTCCATTTCATCAATGCCTGCTCCTAGGAGCTCCCACCAGGGGATGGCCACAGCAGAAAAGTTTTCATCTCTCTCTATCCAGACACTCCCTCCTTGCCTGCTCAAAGTTTCTCAAGGATCTTTCACCCCTCTCCCTAATGTACTCCTGCACCCTATCTCTTCATTTCACTAGAGGTCGTCCTCTAGCATTCCCTCCCTCTATCTCACTCACATACACACTCTCTCCATTCGCTCCATGTGACCAAACCACTTTAAAGTCTGTTGCTTCATTTCTTCCACCATTCCACACTTCTTCCCTTCACCCACGTGACATATTCCAAAACGCTCATACACACTGTCGTTACTCATTCCATCCATTCTACTCACACCACAAGCACTCCTTAAATAACTCATTTCCACTGCCTGCACTTCTAGACCCCTGACTTCCATTCCAGGCCCATGTTTCACTTGCATATGTGAGGGTTGGTACTATTACAAACTCACTCCTACTCCACGAACAAACCATCACTTAACTTTTGTTGACACTTACTTTCAGCTTTCTCCTTTTACATACACTATCAAAAACACTGACCAAATTTTGTCACTCATTTTCACAGAGGACATGCCATTAAAACAACAAAACAGGTTTCCTAGATAGTAGAAAGAGAAGCACTACTGCCAGGTAAATGAACAGAATGAAACAAAACACCTAAACACTTAAAACCTATACATAGATAAAAAATAAAAATAAATAAATAAATAAATAAATACAACAACAAAAAATTAAAGTAGAATGTCTTACCATTTGTGTTGTTTAGTACCGAGTTTGTGGACTGCGTGAGGGAGAGTCTCTTGGGGTGGTGGGGTAGGGAGGGGATGGGGGAGGCTGATAAGGGGGAGGTGGCAGTGGGGGTGTGCAGCCCACCCTCCTGTAGACCGTTAACCAAGGTGTGCTGTGGGTCTTCTGTTCGTCGCCTGAAACAACCCAGGTGGTGAGGTAAACAGGTAATCCAAAAGGTAATTACATAATGCTATCTGAAGGTGAAAGTGTTCATAGGTAGTATTTCAAAAGGTGTTTTAATTGGGATGCTTAATTGAAGTTCCCTTGATTGTCTGCTTTCTCTGTGTCACTGATATAAGCTTATGGAGGGATGGAAGGTGGAAAGGTGAAAGACAGAGAAAGATAGGAAGAAAGGAAGGAAAACAGAAAAAGAAAAGAAAGAATGAAGGAAAGTATTAACGGTCAAATAAAGAAGGATAGGAAGAATGGAAATGAATAAAGAAAGGAAGAACAACTGAACAAAGGCAGATAGAAAAGAAGTAGAAACAGGACAAAGAAAAAACAAGCAAAGCAAAGATAGGAAGAAAGGGAAGAAAGTAGAAGGAACAAACTTCATGAAAGAATGAATGAAGGAAAAAAAGATATAGAAAGGAAGAACTGAACAAAGAAAGAACAATAAAAACAAAGACAGGAAGAAAGTGAGGATGGTGGAAGGGACATAAGACATGAAAGAATGAAGGAGGAAAGGGAATATATATAAAAGGACAACATAAGCCGATAGAAAGGAGGTAAGAACTGAACAAAGAGAGAAGAAAGTGAGGATGATAGAAGGGGTAGAAGCCACAAAGGAAGGAGTAAGGGAAGGAAATATATAAAGAGAGAAAGGTGAGAACTTACTGTCGGCTGCCGGGCTCAATGCTAGACACCACCAGGACATTCTTCTCCAGGCCACGCAGGAACTTGTCTGTGCGGCGATAGTGTCTGGTGGGGTCAACCATGATCTCGCACAACCTCTGTATCGTGAACGGGGCCCTGAAAACACATCCAGGATTTTTAGGGGGAAACTCCTTTATGTTTGTCTATTTTCTCTCTCTTAACCCGGTAGCACCAACGGGCCAAATTTGTGGCTTTACCGTGTAGCAGCGATGGGCCAAATTTGTGCCATGATATAAACACCCCAAAACTGATTACAAATGCTTTGATATATATTATGAAATGGCTTGTCTGAGTGATGATTTTTTTCTCATTTTTCTCGCTTAGAGGGACCATTAAGAAACACGATCCCCGCTGCTACCAGGTTAAAGGTGGTAAAATATTTCTGCTTATTTTCTTTCGGTCTCTCTCTTAAAGGTGGTAAGAAATAGAAGTAAATATGTAAATAAATAGAATGACATCTCTCTTTCTCTCTGTCTCCTCTGAGGTCTGTTTCTTTAAGCTGCTTCTAAATGGGATATTGATGTGGCAGATATGGCTCCAATTTCTTCTACTCTTGCACACTGCTCTCATGTCACTTCCAATCTTCTCATATCTAAGGTATCTTCCATTTTTTTCCTGCTACAGAGTATGGTTGATCATTTGCACCCTTCGTAGTTACCCTCCTCTTCTTTCATTTTCTTCTATTCCTGCACAATACTCTCGGGTCACTTCCTCTCTTCTCATATCTAAGGTATCTTCCATTTTTGTCCTGTTATAGAGTATGGCTGTTCATTTCCACCCTTCGTAGTTACCCTCCTCCTCCTACTTCTCCTCTTCCTCCTCCCTCATATCCTGTACCCTGGCATGCCCAATTTTTACAAAACCAACAATGACCCATCTTTACACCATGCCCTTTACCTTGCTGTGCTCCATTTTTGCACTGTTGCATTGTTGGTTGTGTAAAAATTGGGCATGCCAGGGTACAGGGTATGAGGGAGGAGGAAGAGGAGAAGTAGGAAGAGGAGGGTAACTACGAAGGGTGCAAATGAACAACCATAACACACTCCACGCCCTATTTTCACATCCTTTTCTAATACACTTACCCTATCATGTCCCATATTTACACCACATCCTATACCTTACTATGCTCCATTTTCACATGCTCACCCTATAACACCCACACATCACACCACACTGCAACCTACCCTTTACTACCCAGCCTAGTCTACCTGTAACCTCATCCCCCTCCTCCCATGACCACACCAAATCCTGTCCCACCCTTCCACAAAATGATACCTCCTCCTCTTCCTTATCTTGGTGGCTTTTACCAATGTTTATATGAGGTGTCTAGAACCAAAGGCGCATCTGCAATATTTTTACAGCGTTGAGTTATGGGCAGTGTCGTAGAGGCATCACCCTTCTCTATTGAACAGCATGGGTAGCCAAGGGAAAACTGACCATCTAAAGGGTGTGCTAAGGGATCTAAACAAAGTGACAAAGGGATAAAGACTAAGTTAGGAAGCACTGATCCTAATCATCTTGAAACACCCTTTTGACGCAGATGTCCCTTTGGTTCGAGACATCTCATAATAGGGTAGCCAAAGGAAAATTGACCATCTAAAGGGTGTACTAATGGATGAAAACAAAGTGACAAAGTGATTAAAACTGAGGTGCAAAGTATCAGACCTAATCATCTTGAAACTCATTTTTGGTGCGGATGCCCTTTTGGTGCGAGACATGTCATATTGGGTCACTGTTTTGAGATTGTGGCTTAGGGTATAAGACCGGATCCCTTCCTGACATCATGCGGCACCACTGGGGTTTGTTTGAACCACCTCGCCCTGGCTTTTCACTTCCACGGCTTGACGTTCTAACCCACAGACCTCCACCACCCGCTACACAACACTAGGTCCCGTCCTACCCCTAAACAACACACCGGCCTGACCAATACCCACCCTGTGAAGGTGTCGAAGTGGTGTAGGAGTTTGTCGCGTGTGGTGAAGAAAGAGAAGGCCGGCACATTACTGTTTTCACTAAGGTCCTCCCCACTGCCACACGTCTCATAAAATTCGTTCATCACCTGCAGGGAAAATAAATAGATATAAATAACCATGGGATGAGTAAGATGAGTTAAGGAGACTATGGTATGCTAGACAATTCTTGCACATCATTCCAGAAACATACGGGGAAAATTACTACCCTAAGAAATCTATCTAATAATATAATAAATAAATAAATCTCCATACTTCATTTTGATTTGTTATGGCTTGGGTAAAAAAAAAAATAAAGCATACACTTGACTTGATGACCAAAACAGGGAAAAAAAACATTATCCATCTCTTGCTACCTATGAAAAAAGCAGCAAGGGTGAAACAAAATTAAAATAGGTACTTGGTTATATGACTTAAAGAAAAAATTACTGATCTACATACCTACCTTCCTACAAGAACCAAGCAAGATGAAAGGAAACTGAATGAGGTGCTTGCTAACCATCATTATGTCTACAGTTAGAAAGAAAGAGTGAGGGAGAGAGAAAGGAAGGAGATGAAAGAGAGGGTGAGGGAGAGGGAAAGGAAGAAGGAAAAGACAGGATGAGGAGGGAAAGGAAGAAGGAAAGGAAAGAGAGGAAAGAAAGGTTAAGGGAGAGGGAAAAGGAAAGGAAGCAGACCAAGAGTGAAAAAAAAAATGCTTGCAAATAATACACATGATAACAAGAAAGGTGAATGAAGATAAAAAAGAAGAAAACAGGGAAAACATGACAGATTATTGGTTGGTTATTTAAAACATTCCTACATCTTGCATAGCCCCTCAAACTAAGGGTACATTAACACATTTCCAGCATAATAAGATTGCATTCCCAGCTAAGAGGCGGAAGCACAGGAGAGTCGTGTCTCACTGAGGATGTGACTGGCACTCTGGATCACTATGCGACACCATGCCTGGCCTTCACAGCCCATCACCCTGACTTGAAAATTACATTAGACTGTGATATATAACCTTCCCTCTTCTGCACCCTTTCTTTCCTCTCCTTCTCCCTTTCCCTCATTATTTCTTTCCTCTCCTTCTCCCTTTCCCTCATTATTTCTTTCCTCTCCTTCTCCCTTTCCCTCATTATTTCTTTCCTCTCCTTCTCCCTTTCCCTCATTATTTCTTTCCTCTCCTTCTCCCTTTCCCCCTCCCTTGTCATTTCTCTCCTTTCCTTCTCCCTCACTCTTTCTTTCCTCTCCCTCACTCTTTCTCTCCTCTCCTTCTCCCTTTCCCTTTCTATTTCTTTCATCTTCATCCTTTCCCTCTCTCATCCTTTCTTTCCTCTTCTTCCTTTCCCTTGGCTTGATGCAATAACCCACTAGACCAAAGAGCCTCTCTACACAACACTGCACTGCCCTGCCACTGAACTACACACTTCCTGCCCCAACACTCACCCAGCAAAAGGGTCTATAAAACAAAACCTTGGGCTGCTTACTTACACAACTCTTTTGCTTCGATTGTTCACCTGTTATTAGTTCTAAGCATAATATGACCCCACCCAAGTCCATTTTTTATTGTTAATCATCAAAAAATCTTCAACTTTTGTGCACTCTCTCGCTTTGTCCACCCGTGCCTCCCTGCCTCACCGTTTCTAGCATGTGTTGCATGAAGTGTCGGATCCGGTGCCAGGGAAATATGGTGTCGCCGGTCTTGGCTATGTGGTGGATGTAGTCCTCCAGCGTCTTGGAGGCACCATCGCCCGTCTTCTTTTCAAATTCTGTAACGATAGGGGAAGAAAAAATAGATGTGATAAGGGGTAGATTTTGTTTTTAGTTGACATGACTGGGGGACAAAAGATAAATAACAGTTGTCGATGAGGGGGTAGAATTTTTCTTTACAATTAATAGGAAAAAATAAAAGTAACCTGACTAATAGAGAAAATACCTGAGTTGATAAATGAATAATCAGGAAAAAAGAGAGAGAGAGAGAGAGAGAGAGAGAGAGAGAGAGAGAGAGAGAGAGAGAGAGAGAGAGAGAGAGAAATTTTTTTTACCTAATTAAGTCATCCATCCCCTAATTTAATTCATTATTCCCTGACCTTCCCTAACATGGTCTGACCTACTTACTGACCAATACAATACAGTACTTATGAATGTCTTCTATAAGTTGTCCGGTACATAAGGATGACTTAATTAAACTGATTTAATAATTACCCACTCCCCCACACTTACCTACCCCAACCTTACCTTTACCCTCTTACATTACCTTTCCAGTCAATTAGTAAAGCAATCTGATCCCATTTTATTACCTGGGAAGGCATAATGACCCTCACTAACCTGCCAGTGGGATAACCTAATTGATCTGATCCTCTACTAAATACCCACTTTCCCTCTAACTGCCCTACCCCAACCTTACCTGTCTCCTCATCAGCTATCTTTCCAGTCAGTTAGTAAACCAATCTGATCCAGTTTTATCAACTGTGGAAGGAAGGTGGGTGGGAAGGAAAAGAAAGGGATGTATGAAAGAAAGGAAGCAAGGAAGGAAAGGAAAAGGAATGCATCAAGGAAGGAAAGAGGGAGAGGAAAAGGAATGTATAGAAGAAGAAAGGAAGGAAGGAAAGGCAGAGGAATGCATGAAGGAAAGACAGAAGGGAGAAAGGAAGGGAGGAATGGGAAAGGAATGCATGAAGGAAGGAAGGAGAGGAAAAGGAATGCATAAAGGAAGGAAGGGCCGAAGGGAGGGAGAAAGGAGGGAAAGGAATGTATGAAAGAAGAAAGGAATAATTTGATTTGTGATGAAAGGAGTAATGGAAGGAGAGATGGAATAAGAAATGAAAGGAATGAAGGAAAGAAGTATCAGTGATCAGACTTTAATTGCTGTACCTAAAAAATACCTGACAAGTGTTTGAAGAGGAAAGGGCTGAGCTAATTTACCTGACCTCTACCCAATCAGGAGGAGGTCAATGTGGGTCATATTCACATCTTAATGACCTCAAGAGTGACTGACTGACCTACCTGTCTAATTACCTTCATTAACACAAATAAGAAAGAAGAGAAGATAGTGCCAGGCATAAACAGAACACAAGAGAAGAGAAAAAGAAAATACCTAACATGTAATTGACAAGGTAGGAGCTCTTAAATATACCTGGCCTTCACCTGACCACTTAAACTAAACAGAAACAGGTCAAGGTGGGTCACATTCACCTCTTCGTTAATCTCAAGTGTTTGACTGATAGAATTGACATATCTAACAATAATGATAAGTTGAAAAATAGGAAAAAAAAAGGCACGTGTTGCCCTGTATACTGCTTACACCTTTTGCCATTTTTAACGAGCCTTTTCCTAAGTGAGCCATTTTAACCTATGCCATTTTTTACCTGTGCTGGAAAAAGCTCGTTAATGGCACAGGTAGAAATATTTTTCTACCTGTGCCATTAATGAGCTTTTTCCTACCTGAAAATATTACCTGTGCCATTAACCTGGTAGCAGCGGGGATCATGTTTCTTAATGGTCCCTCTAAGCAAGAAAAATGAGAAAAAATCACCCCTCACAAAAACCATTTCATAATATATATCAAAGCATTTGTGATCAGATTATATAGCATCTATTTTTTTGGGGTTATTTCATGGCACAAATTTGGCCCGTCACTGCTACACGGTAAAGCTGCAAATGTGGCCCGTCGCTGCTATCGGGTTAATGAGCCTTTTTCTACCTGTGCCAATATTTCTACCTGTCCCAATATTACCTACATCCATTTCATCTTCTGCCATTTCTACCTGTTCCATTTTTTACCTATGCCAAAATTTCTACCTTACCATTAATAAGCCTTTTCCTACCTACGCCATTTCTAACAAGCCTTTTCCTAAGAATTGAATGTAAGGCCCCTCTGTCCACACACCTCCTACAAGCCATCCTACGTAATCTCAGAAAGTACAGCCTCGGAGGGGGGGGGGGGGGTCAAAATATAGGAAAGTAGGTTGAATAACACGAAAGGTGGGGGGAAAAGCTGGAAATAGAGCCACAGGGGTATGAGGGACAACACCGGGGTCTTCTTACACCCCTCCCCTGCCTCCTCTGGGCCTCCAAATACCTCCTGGGGACATTAGAAGACCTGATAAAGTTTCCCACTCTAAAAACGTCAAAAGCTTCTAGTAGTACGAAATGAGTGAAAAAAAAAAAAATAGAGCCACATGAGGTAGGAGTCACAACACAGGGGGCTTCTCACACCACTCCCCCGCCTCCCCTGGGCCACCAAACACCCC
The DNA here is from genome assembly GCF_024679095.1 of Eriocheir sinensis. Lineage (NCBI taxonomy): Eukaryota > Metazoa > Arthropoda > Malacostraca > Decapoda > Varunidae > Eriocheir > Eriocheir sinensis. The sequence goes on along the minus strand of NC_066567.1, from coordinate 3,224,385 downwards.
CTGGGGACCTTAGAGCGCCTGGTAAAGCCTCGCACTCACTCTCTAGTTCCTCTAATAACACAAAAGAAGAGCAGAATACCTTTAAATAGAGCCACAGGGGATACGAGCCACAACACCGGGGGCTTCTCACACCCCTCCCCCGCCTCCCCTGGGGCACCAAACACCCCCTGGGGACCTTAGAGCACTTAGTAAGAGTTCCTACATTAATAATACAAAAGGCCTCTAACAACACGAAATGAGAGCAGAAAACCTTAAAATAGAGCCACAGGGGGTAGGAGTCACAAGACCGGGGGCTTCTCACACCCCTCCCCCGCCTCCCCTGGGCCACCAAACACCCCCTGGGGACCTCACAGCGCCTGGTAAAGCCTCGCACTCACTCTCTAGTTCCTCTAATATGGACTCCGGGTTCTCCATCGTCCTCGCTGCGCCCTCTCCCCGCGCCAAGGTGTCTGCCTCTACACTCTGAAAACAAACAACATGGCCGTCCTCCTCCTGTCTTCTTCTTCTTCTTCTTCTTCTGACCTGGCTTTGTATCGCTTCTTAGGTCCTTGATCCTTCTCAGCACTTCTATATACCTCACAGCACACTTTTATTTGTTACTTCACACTTATGCACGCTTCTGTCTTTCTCTTCTTCTTCTTCTTCTTGTGTCCTATTGAGGTTTCTTTTTTGGTGCTATATTTAATTATCTCGTATTTTATTGTCTTCGATTTCCTTTTCGTTGTTGTTGTTTTTTTCTCTCCACTTCTTCTGTTTTGTGGTTGGTCTTTTTTTCTGTTCTTCTGTTCCTCTTCTGTTTGTCTAATTTCTTCTTCCTCTTCCTCTTCTTCCTGGTGATTCATATTCTGGTTTTCTTCTCTTTTCTTTTGTTCTTCTTTTCTGTTCCCCGTTTTCTCTGTTCTGTTCTTCTTTTTCTCCTCTTATTCTGTTCGTCCTCTTCTTCCTCTTCTTTTGTGTCCTGTTTATGCCTGGCACTTTCCTTTTCTTCTTTTCCTCTTTTTCTTCCTCGTCTTTTTCTTCTTCTCTTCCATCTCTTTTCCTCTTTTCCTTCTTATTTTTCTTCCTTTTCCTCTTCTTCTTTTGTGTCCGTTTATGCCACTTAATTCCTACTCTTCTTTTTTTGTACCATATATATTTTCCCATAATTTTTAGCTTTTGTTTTCTTCGTCCTATATCTTGTTTGTTTTCTCCATAAATCCATCATTATTATTTTTTTTTTAGTTTGCTGTAGGACTAAAACTTTATATATATTTTTTACTTTCCCATATGTCTCCCCCAACCCGGCATTTTGGCATGATCCTTTTCTCTTCTTGTAATTTCTCCTTCTTGATCTTTAATCTTTACATATTACTGTATTAATTTATATATCCATGGCTGTTCAGTATCTTCAACATTCCGGCCTATACCTGACATTTTATTTTTCAACCCATTGGCATTTCCTTTCTCTCCCCATCCTCCTATATTTCCTCCTTTATGCCGGCTAGTCATATATATTTTCCGTGTTCCTTATGGTGCTTCAGTATTTGAGACATATATCCTCCTTCTGACTTATCTTATATATATTATCTTTCATTTCCTTGCGTAACTTAATATAACCTCCTATATACTATCTCGATCTCTTATCTGCTTCTTGTATCTACACTATAACGTTTTTTGTCAATTTATATAAGTTCCTCCTTCACTCATATCTACGTGAGGTCTAACTAATCTATTGCCGCTCCTTTATTGTCTCCTATGTTTAATTTCCTTTGCTATTTTGTTTCATATATCCCTTTCACTCCATCTCTCCTTTTTCCTTTCTTTCACCCACATATATTCTTAAGTTTCGAATATAAGATCTTTCCTGTAGCCTATTATCACTATATATTGCTTCCTGATATACTTACTTTCCTTATCTGCTATTTTTTTCATTTCTTATATAATTGCCTTTCCTCATAGACATCATAATAATCATAATCATCAGCCTGTATAATTTATCTGAACTCTTCTAAGTGTATAATTAATTTGTCCTGTGCCTCTATAGTTTCCAGTCTATGTAAAGTCTGATGAAGCTATTAAAGTATATTACCCACGTTAATAGTTTCCAGTCTATGTAAAGTCTGATGAAGCTATTAAGTATATTACCCATGTTATGCAAAGTTTTTCAATCTCCCTGTCAATCTACCTCTTGCAGACTCCCTCTTGTGTTCTTATGTAAAAACACCAACCATCATGACCACGTGATTGCCTCAGAAACATAATTATGGGTACTGAATGAAGCACAAAGACAAAAATGATGAACTGATGAGGAGGATAAAGGAACAGGATTGTGTGAAGGAGGTGGATGAAAGAGAGGAGGAGGAGGAGGAGCATGTGAAAGGAAGTAAGAGGAAGGGTGAGCAGGAGGAAAAGGAAGGAGTGTTGATGGAATAGAGGAGAGAAATGAGAAGAGGAAGAGGTAGGATGGAAGAACGGGAGGAGTTGGGATTGAAGTGGGATGATGAAAAGATGGAACAGGAGGGCATAGGATGGAGGAACAAGGATGAGGGGGAAGAGAAGGAAGAGGAATTATGGAAGAACAGGAGGAGTTGGGATAAAGAAAAGATGGAAGAGGAGGTGATAGGATGGAGGAACAAGGATGAGGGGGAAGAGAAGGAAGAGGAATTATGGAAGAACAGGAGGAGTTGGGATAAAGAAAAGATGGAAGAGGAGGGCATAGGATGGAGGAACAAGGATGAGGGGGAAGAGAAGGAAGAGGAAGGATGGAAGAACAGGAAGAGCTAGGGATGAAGGAAAGACAGAGGAGGAGGAGGTAGGAATGAGGAACAGGGATGAATAAAAATAGAAAAGGAGGAAGAGGAAACATTAATACTGATTAATAATACATTTTCTGTGGTCAAGGAAACAAGTAAGGGTCAAATTATCACTCCACTTTTATTTCCACAACAAAAAACAAACCAGGAGGTGGGAATTAAACCTTGGCACTGTACATACTGACCTACTCATGAAGGAGGAGGAGGAGGAGGAGGAGGTAGAAGGAAGAACATGAGGAAGAGGTGGTATGGAGGAAACTAAGGAGGTAAGATAGAGGGAAAGAAGGAAACACGGCAACATGGACAAGCAGGCAGCAGAAAGTCTGTTGGCTCATTACGAGATTGCCTGCTTTAGTGATTTAATAGATTCCTCAGCCACTTGAGTGACCTAAAGGAATATTAAAGCACTTTTGGACATACTCGTGGTTGTGTTCAGTTCACTCCTGCTGCAGCAAAGTGACGATCAATGCAGTTTTTAGAGGGATTAATTTTTTTTGGAACTATTTTTTCAGGAAGATGGAATGCCAAAGAAGACCTGGAAATGGTGTGTAGAGGAAGAAATGGAAAGGATGAACATCAGGGAGGAGAGTCTATGATCATCAAGAATGGGAAAGACTCATAGCCCATCCAACTCCATGAGGGAAATAAGGATGCTTAATGAAGACAAAGAAAAGAACAAAGAGGAGAAGGTAGGTTAATTTGAGTCTCATTGTAAGGTGGAGAAATCTGGAGTTTTTGAGGCATTGAAGGACACAAAGGGTTAAAAAAGATTATAATTGTAACGAACACCTTTAAAATGGCACTCAATCCTTTGGTATTAGTGTGAAGAGTGTGTAAGAAAGATTATATAAATGTATCGGAGTGTAAGAGTGTATTAGTGTATAGGAGAGTGTATCAGAAAGTATGAGTGCTTTAAAAGTGTATAACAGAGCAGTCTACTGTATGAGAGTGTATAAGAGTGCATATGAATGTATAGTGTGTGTGCATAACTAAGTGTGTATGAGTATAATTAAGTGTGTGTAACAAAGTGTGTGAGTGATGATTGACTTCCCTCATTCCTTCCCCCGTGTGAGTGTGTCCGAGGCTGTGCTCCTCTCCCTCCTCCTGACAGCAATGAGGGCGTGGCAGCGGGGGGAGGTCACGGGGTCAAACATTGGCACCAGGAAGGCCGACACATTATCCTGGTCAAAGAAAGTTGGTCAAAGTTAGCTCTGATATGATAGAAAAAATATGTTATAGTTTGTTGATCCATTTCCTGCTTCTGATATTATGCAGTAAAAGAATTTGTTTTTTTCTTCTAATGTGTATCTGTAATCTTGAATTGGTGAAAAAGGAAATATTTGAGTAGTTTGATCTATATCCTGAAATGGGTGAAAAATTTGCTTCTTCTGAAATCTACTTCTCTCCCTCTTTCCTTCTTTTTTCTCTCTCTGATAATAAAAAGAATGAGACTCGTACATTTTTCCCCACAACCCTACTTCTCTCTCTCCCTCTCTCTGTTTAATCCTATTTTTCATTTTCCTTCCCTACTTTCCTTTATTTTTTCCCATTTCTCATTGTTTACTTTCATATTTTTCCTTTTCCTTTCTAATTCTTTTCCTTTCCTTTTGTTGTTTTCCCTCTTTCTGTTTACTGTTCTCTTTCTTTTCTTACTTTTTTCTTTGCTATTTCCATTTCCTTCCCTACTTTTCTTTATTTTTACTATTTTTTCTCTTCTTTTCCCTGTTTGTTTATTTTTTCCCATTTCTCATTGTTTACTTTCATATTTTTCCTTTTCCTTTCTAATTCTTTTCTTTACTCACCCTCCCCACTCTCTCTACACTTCTCTTTTTTCCTTTCCTTTTACTGATTTTTCCCTCTGGCTTTTCTCTTTCTGTTCTTATTTTTTTCTTTGTTATTTCCATTTCTCCCTTTCTCCCTCCCCCCTCACCTGCTCACAGAGGAAGGCCAGACGATCAAGCAACACAGCCCCTTCCACCACTGCTGCGAGAGAGGCACGCAGCAGGAAGAACCTCTCCAGCCGATCCTTGCTGCTGCTGTGGCTCCTGTCATACTCCTGCAGCTCCTCCTCGGTTACCTGGTGAAGGAAGGGGAAGAGGAGGGGGAAAGAGGTAAAGAGGTGATAATATAAGAGAATGAGGTGGAAGAGGAGGAGGAGGAGGAGGAGAAACAGAGGAGAGATGGTAAATAATAAAGATGAGATGGGGAAAAGGAAAGGAAAAATAGGAAAATAAAGAGGAGGAGGAGGAGGAAGGAAAGTGAAGTTAATGTATGGAAATAAATCGAAATAAATAAACACACACACACACACACACATACACATCCTTCCAAAACACACACATGCATCCCCCCACCCCAACTAACCTCCAAGGACACCCCAAGCCTAGCAAGAGCCGCCTGCGCATACTCTGGGAAGGTGTGACATTTGGCAGAGAGGCGGCCCACATGTGAGAGGTGCGACACATCCCCCAACCTGTCCACCAACACTACCTGAAGCAGCGCACGCCAGTAGAGGGAGTCCGCACCACCCTGGGGGAAGAGGAACAAGGGGTGAGGGGAAATAATAAAGATGAGGTGAGGAAAGGGAAGAGGAAGAAAGAAACTAATTTGTGTTCTCATTATGCATTCTTGTTTTCCATCCATTCCTTAACCCGGTAGCTGCGGGGGTCATGTTTGTTAAGTTAGGTTAGGTTAGGTTAAGTTAGGTTACGTTAGGTTAGGTTAAAGGCCCCTCTAAGCAAAATAATGAGAAAGAATCATCACTCACGCAAACCATTTCATAATATATATCAACGCATATGTGATCAGTTTATGCATGGCAGAGATTTGGCCCATCGCTGGTACACGGTAAAGCCACAAATTTGGCCCGTCGCTGCTACCGGGTTAACCCTTTGACTGCAGATTTCCTACAAGAAGACATCACCAAGCTACAAGAATAGAACAAAAAGTGGCTGCTACAATTCAATGAAGAAAAATGTAGTCTTGGGAGGGGAAATCTAGCATACCAATACCACAGGAAACGCTCCACTATCCACAACAGAGGCAGAGAAAGACCTGGGACTATATGTTACCAGGCTACCAGTGAAGGCCAAATTCATGCCAATCGCAGTGGACGGGTTAAGTAATTCTATATACCTTAAAGGAAATAAATGAGAAATAAGAAAGCTAGAAAGAAAATAAATGGGACTCGCAAAAACCTTAAAGATAATGAAAATAAGGCAAACATGAATGAAAGAATAAAGCTAAATAAAAACAGGGAATAAGGAAAACGAAATAGAGGATAAAGATTCTTGATATCCTAAATAATAAAAAATGGGAATAAGAAAGAAAGAGAAAGAAAGAACATGACTTACAATACTTAACAGAAAAAAAGACATCATAAAGAAAGAAAAGGTGAACAGTAGTTATAATAAAAAAGGGAACATAGGAGAACAAAGTAAAGAAAGAAAATGGGAAAAGGAAAGAACAGGACAGAACTAAAAAAAAAAAAAAAGGAAACATGGAAAAAAGAAAGGAAAGAAATAAAAAGAGAGGATTCACAATACTAAAAAAAGGAAGACGGAAGCAAAAAAGAAAAGAAAACAAACAAACAAACAAAACAGGACACAGACAACCTTAAAAAAAAAAAAAATAAATAAATAAAAGAAAAATAAATAAACACAACGACTCACAATGTTCCCCTGGGTGAGCCGATCGGCCGCCTGCGAGGACAACATGCGGCTATTCCTCCCTAGGGCGAACCTCTTGGACCTGAGGAAGCTGCTGAGGGGGAAGCCGTGACCGAGGTTGGGGATCAGGGAGGGGTGGAGAGGATCAATATCCCCCTCCCCACCCCCATCCTGTGCCCTGGGTGATGATGGGTTAGTCTTGCATATCTTTGTTTTTGTGGTGTGTGGTGATGATGGTGATGATGAGGGTGGTTGCTGTGGTGAGTTAATATTGTTTTTGGTGAGTACTGTGTGGTTTTGAAGAGGTGGTGATGATGGCGGTGGTGAAGGGTTAGTTTTGCATGTCTTCGTTTTTGTGGTGGGTGGTGATAATGGTGATGAAGGTTTTTGTAGTGGTGAGTTAATATCGTCCTCCTCTTTTGTGTGGTCTTGAAGAGGTGGTGATGGTGGTGGTGATGAACGGTTGCCTTTGTGTGTCCTCTCTCTTGTGTCGGGTGGTGAGTGAGATTCTAATGGTGATGATGTTTGCAGTGGTGATTTATTACTGCGCTTTTCCTCTTTTTCACTTGTCAGTAACGTGGCACCAGTGATGTTGGTCCTTTCCCTTTCCTCTGTGTTGCTCGTGGAAGACTTTGAAAAACTGCAATCATCTTCGATCAGGGCTGAAGATCGCTCAGTTTCTTCATGTTCCTCAGCACTTATCTCTTTATTTACTGGTGACAAAGACTTCGTTCTGCATTTATCGTCTTCTAAGTGACCTATGGAAGACTCTATAGCACCATTTTCTTGCTTGATTTCTAAAACTTTCATCTCTTCCTCATAGCCTGATAACCTCTTCTCCTCCTTGTGAGTTTGTCTAATTGTTTTTTCTTCCTGCTCCATGTGACCTTTGGAAGACATCAAGGATTTATTTTCTTCCTTAACTGCTGCAAAAACTCCTGTCTCTTCCACACGTCTTTCTTCACTATTTCCTTTGTGAGTTAATAAGGTTTTTTCTACTTGCTCTGTGTGGCTTTTGGAAGACTTAAAGGCATAATTTACTTGTTTAATTCCCTCTAAATCTTCTACCTTATTCTCACAACTTGATACACACTCATCTTTTTGGGTTAATTTATTTATTTTCTTCTTTAGTTCCATATCATCTGTGGAAGGCTTGAAGGCATAATTTTCTTGTTCAATTGCTGCTAAAACTTCAACCTCATTCCTGCATTCTGATACACACTCACACTCCACTTTCTCACTTAATCCATCATCTACTTGTATTTTCTGTTGATTGTAAGTGTTCCGTGAGAATTCCTCCTCCAGCAAGTGGTAACAGCAGCCCACATTACACAGGAAGGCCACTCTCGGGTCGGATACGAATAACCTGAGGCTGCTGGAGGCAAGGTTACCGCACGTGTGAAGCCCAACCAGACCGAGAGTTGACGCCTCATCCACGATTAACATTGAGGTGAGGTCCAGCGGCGAATCTGGCGGTAATGGTGATGGTGGTTTACCATTTGTGTTGGAGGTGGTGTAGGGTGTATTGTGGCGGTCTGTTGTGTTGCCTGTACCTGGCGGTGGTGTAGTGTTTGTGTTCGTAACTGTGGTGTTGGTGTGTGTTGTGGTGAGAGGGAAAATGTCATGGTCTCTTGAGGTCTCTATATTCACTTGTTTTCTAGTGTTTGTGTGTGTTGTGGAGGTGACATGAGGAGAGTAAATGCCCGTTGTCTTATTAGCTGTGTTGCTGATGTGTCTTGCGTCAATGGAGGTGGTATCGGAGGAGGCACAAGGCTGCGTTTTGTCATCCATACCCACACCGCTGTCATTCTTCGCTACACCACTCTCATCTCTGTTTCCGCCTCCTTCCATGACAGTCTCTGACCTGATGGCACTCCTGACCACCTCCAGTAAGTCAGTGTCCTCCGTGATGAACTTGGTGACCCCGATGTAGTGGCCAATGGGGTGAGCTGATTGACCTTCACTGCTGTTTTTACTCTGGGGGGTCATGTCTTCCTTTCCCTTGTCCTCCTGTTTTCTTTCCTGTTTCCTGTCTTCCTGGCTTTGAGTACTTCCCTGTTTTTCTTGTTTTGCCTTTTCTTCCTGTCTCTCTTCCTGGGTTTGAGTATTCCCCTGTCTTCTCTCTCCTTGGTTCATATTTTCTTGTTTCCTGATAATCTGGCTTCCATTTTCTTGTTCTTTGTCTTCATTCCTGTATTTCTGGTCTACATTTCCTTGTTTTCTGTCTTCTTGGTTCATGTCCTTTTCTTCTCTGTCTTCTTGTTTCCTGCCATCTCTTTCTTCCTGCTTCCTGTCCTCTTCTCTGGTTCCCTGATTTCTCTCTTCTCTTTCTTCCTGGTTGCTGTTCTCTGTTCTGCCTCCCTGATTCTTGCCTTCCCTGTCTCCCTGTTTCAATTCATCTTTTCTGTCTCCCTGATGAGTGTCTTCTCTGTCTTCCTGTTGTTGCCTCTGCTGCTGCTGTGGGTTGCTGGGAGTCTTTCTCCTGCGTGCCTTCTTCCCTTTCTTCACCGCCCGCCCCTCTGCCTGGTCCACCCAAGTCCGCCGCAGGTTGTCCCACCACCTCTGGAAACAAAACTCACTGACCCACAACTTCAGTGATAAATAGACTAAATATAACAGAAAATAGCCTCTCGTGTTCATGATTTTATACCTGACCTGGAGGACAAACATTCTCCTTTTGTGAACGGCAAAGACTAACCTCAGTCATTCAGGTACGTAAGAGAAACATTTGGCTTAAGTCTGCCATTATTTTTCTATGACATTCTAAGTTTCTGAATGACTAGGAGGAGCTAAACTATGTGACTTATTTCACTTCAAATAAATAATGAGTAATGCAGGAGCGGCTTATAAACTTCTGAGACATTCTGAGCTACATTTCACAGTTGCATCACACTCCTGGGATTTGAAGAACTAAGAGAAGATATTGCCTTTAATGTATCTCTTGTAAATAACGATGCTTCTGGAACTGCATTTGATTACTGTTTTTGTTTTAGGACATCTGTATTCTTTTGCGAGTATCATAATCATCTTCAGTAATTACTAGTACACTGCAGGATGAAGGCCTTTCCCAACATCCTCCACCTCTAGTATTCGCGTAGCACATCAAAAGTATTAAAAAGTCTTCTTAATGTTCCCTACCTCTCTTTCTGACGTTATAGTAGCACATCGCAAATATAAATAATAAACTGTTTCCTGATGTTCTCTTACTCTCTATCTTATGTCAGAGTAGCATACACCAGTCTCTCTCTCTCTCTCTCTCTCTCTCTCTCTCTCTCTCTTTTTTTATGCCCTTGAACTAACTCATCTGCTATAAAAAAAATAGAAGAAAAAAAAAATCCTGTTTCCTGTCTTCCTGGCTTTGAGTACTCCCTTGTTTTCTGTTCTCCTGGTTTGTATTTTATTTTCTTGTTTTGCCTTTTCTTCCTCTCTTCCTCTCTCTTTTCCTGTCTTCCTGGCTTTGAGTACTCCCTTGTTTTCTGTTCTCCGGGCTTATGTTTTCCTGTTTTGCCTTTTCTTCCTCTCTTTTTTTCTGTCTTTCTGGTTTTGAGTATTCATCACCCTTGGTCTGCCTCTCTCATAATAATTCAAAAGTCTTTTAAATTATGAATAACACAGGAGTCCCTCACATACTAAAGAGGCATGTTCACCTTCAGCTTGGTGTTGCGGACGAGAGCGGAGGTGGTGTTGGCGGTGCTGGAGTCGATTGCCACAACACTCTGGCCGTACTGCAGGACCAGGGATGTGCTCAGGTACCCTCGACCGCTGCCCAGGTCCACCAGCCACCCCACACCAAGCCCTTCATCATGCAGAGACAATACTTCAGTTATCCTGTTGTCCATAAAGGGGTATGTGTGGTAAGGGCTTGAAAAATGTGTATATGTGTACTCTATGTGTGGTAAGGGCTTGGAAATGTGTATCCTATGTGTGGTAAGGGCTTGGAAATGTGTATCCTATGTGTGGTAAGGGCTTGGAAATGTGTATTCTATGTGTGGTAAGGGCTTGGAAATGTGTATTCTATGTGTGGTAAGGGCTTGGAAATGTGTATCCTATGTGTGGTAAGGGCTTGGAAATGTGTATTCTATGTGTGGTAAGGGCTTGGAAATGTGTATTCTATGTGTGGTAAGGGCTTGGAAATGTGTATTCTATGTGTGGTAAGGACTTGGAAATGTGTATTCTATGTGTGGTAAGGACTTGGAAATGTGTATTCTATGTGTGGTAAGGGCTTGGAAATGTGTATTCTATGTGTGGTAAGGGCTTGGAAATGTGTATTCTATGTGTGGTAAGGGCTTGGAAATGTGTATTCTATGTGTGGTAAGGGCTTGGAAATGTGTATTCTATGTGTGGTAAGGGCTTGGAAATATGTATTCTATGTGTGGTTAAGGGCTTGGAAATATGTATTCTATGTGTGGTAAGGGCTTGGAAATGTGTATTCTATGTGTGGTAAGGGCTTGGAAATGTGTATTCTATGTGTGGTAAGGGCTTGGAAATATGTATTCTATGTGTGGTTAAGGGCTTGGAAATATGTATTCTATGTGTGGTAAGGGCTTGGAAATATGTATTCTATGTGTGGTAAGGGCTTGGAAATGTGTATTCTATGTGTGGTAAGGGCTTGGAAATGTGTATTCTATGTGTGGTAAGGGCTTGGAAATGTGTATTCTATGTGTGGTAAGGGCTTGGAAATGTGTATCCTATGTGTGGTAAGGGCTTGGAAATGTGTATCCTATGTGTGGTAAGGGCTTGGAAATGTGTATTCTATGTGTGGTAAGGGCTTGGAAATGTGTATTCTATGTGTGGTAAGGGCTTGGAAATGTGTATCCTATGTGTGGTAAGGGCTTGGAAATGTGTATTCTATGTGTGGTAAGGGCTTGGAAATGTGTATTCTATGTGTGGTAAGGGCTTGGAAATGTGTATTCTATGTGTGGTAAGGGCTTGGAAATGTGTATTCTATGTGTGGTAAGGGCTTGAAATGTGTATCCTATGTGTGGTAAGGGCTTGGAAATGTGTATTCTATGTGTGGTAAGGGCTTGGAAATGTGTATTCTATGTGTGGTAAGGGCTTGGAAATATGTATTCTATGTGTGGTAAGGGCTTGGAAATGTGTATCCTATATATGGTAAATGCTTCCCTTACATAAATCAACAATCTGCTCCATTTGTGTGTAAAGAGAGCAATGGATGACAAAATTCAATCAAACACACTTTTTCTTCGTTTATTGTTCATCTTTTCACATTCTTAGGGTTGGACTTGTGATAATCCTCCTCCATCTTGGTCGATCCAACGCGAATACTTCCTCTATTTCTAGTACACACACACACAAAAATAAATAAATAAATAAATAAATAAAATAAATAAACGAAAAATAAAATAAAATAAATTAATAAATGAATAAATAATATCATCTACACACATTCACAACTTGCCTTTAGCCAGCCGAGCGATGACCTGCGCCATGGTATCCACCTCGTGAGTCTTCTTGAGGGACATTATTCCCTTCATGGCCAGGACGTTGATCTCAGCCGACCCGTACTCTCCCAAAATCTAAAAGGAAGCACATCTGATGAGACCCCATTGATGTATTTCTTTTATGGTAGAGGAATCAGCTGAGAGAGAAAAAAGACCCTGCTAATCGCTACTCCTGTGAAAAGAGGAAAGCTGGAGTGGCCAAGAGAGGGTCAAGTATGGTATATCTGGTCGTTTTCTTGTGTTTGTGTTTTTAATTGTGTTAATGTGTGTTGTGGAGGCGATATGAGGAGAGTAAATGCCGGTTGTGTTGTTCGTTGTGTTGCTGATGTGTCTTACGTCGATGAAGGTGGTATCAGAGGAAGAATAAGGCTGCGTTTTGTCATCTATACCCACACCACTATCGTTGCCTGGTATTCCCCTCTATACAGACTGCAGTTTTCCCGACACATTCTTACATTTTTGCTGAGATATGATGAACCATTTGTCACCCACTAGTATTTTTTTCTGTAATACTTCCACTTTTTTCAAGCTTTGATTTGAGAACTTACACCAGACTACAAATTTTCTCTATTTTTACTATATTTCAGTGTAGATATGATAAATAATTCCACCATAATATTTTGCTCAAATACTTCCACTCTGTTTTTGTTTTGATATGACCAACCCTCACACTGCATTCTCTAAAATAATTACAGTGTTTTACAGTTTGAATATGATAGTTTACTGTACAGTACTATTTTTCAATAATTTTTGTACTATATTTGTTTTAATATTTTAAATGATTGCAACAGTGTTTTCTTGAATACTTCCACTATTTGTTTTGATATGATAAAGTAATGACCAGTAGTTTTGTTTCATATTATTTCTACTACATTAAAGATTTGATGTGATAAACCAAAACACTGTAGACTTCCTTCTATACATCTATAGCATAAAAGATAAGATATAAATAAAATATTGCACAGGACTATTTCCCTATTATCTATTATCTTTTTCCCTGTTATTCCTGTTACCTTTCCTGACGCTCCATTCTTTCTGTCTGGTGTTAGTGTACTCCATCCTGCTCCAGCAAAAGCTCTAATTTCACCTCTCCACCTGGTCCTCCTTTACCTTAGTCTTGATATACTAGTGATGTGCTGAGCCATGTGCTGCACCTCTTATCACTCACTGTCCCTAGCACCCTCACACACCTGTTCAGCGGGCGTCGTCACCCCAAGGGCCGCCGGGAGGTGTCTGCGCACCTGAGACAGGAAGGAAGAAAGATCGGAGGATGAGAGACTCCAGGGCTCGTCACTGTCATGTGTTCTCTTGTCTGGAAGGTGACAAATTTATTAATGTTTGAGAAATGGTTCTCTCTCTCTCTCTCTCTCTCTCTCTCTCTCTCTGTCAGTCATTACGTCAAACTATAATAAATAAATCATTTGAAACATGGATGGCTATTGTATCAAAAGTTACTTACAGAGGACTACAATGTAATGATCATATTCCTCATACAAAATATGAAAAAATGAGATATTCTTTTGTGAATTACCAGGAGTAGGAGAATGTAAGGATCAAACAAGGATTAAATCACTAATTTACTGTAAGAATCTGCCCAGGATATAGCTGACTACCAGTGGCACTATGGCCTCCATGTAAACTGATTGACTGACTAGGGTATCGTCACGGTGCTGCGACTACAGCGGTCATATGGTGCTGATCTGCATGTCAAAAAAGTGAATCAATATCACCAGTTCCTTAATATCCCTTACCAGGGGCATGAGGTAGGGCAGCAGAGGGGAGGAGGTGGAGGGTATCTAAGGGAAGGCTGAGGAGGTCTTGCTGTAGCTGAGGGGGCAGGAGGGTGTCCCAGTGCCCCAGGGTCAGGAAGTCCACCATATGGCACCCAACCAAAGGCACCAAGGGGGCCAGGAATGCCACCACCTTCTCCTGGGCCTCGTTAACCTGCTCCAGGGAGTCCATCGTGGTGGTGAACTGAGGAGAGTCACTGGTGGGTGGGTGTGGTCATGGGGGTTACCTTACAATAGTCTCAGCATGGGGTTGGTGACAAAAAGGAGACAAACACAGAAGTATAGAAAACCAGGAGAAAAGCAATAGAACAGGGAAATGAGAATTAACATAATAAGGACTACATAGTGAGAGCAATTACAAATGTTAAGGGGAATATGCAGATTACTATTGCCTACTCCAGCGCCACTAACAACAACGGGACAGCGTGAAGTGTAGGTAGTGCTCGGCTACTGGTAACATGTACTCCAGTACAACCAGCCGCATGGTCAGGCAGTCGGCGACTAAACCGGCGACCCCACTGGTTTTGTCTTGGACCAGTGAGGAGGTTGTGCTGGACCCCCAGGTGGATTAAAAACAAGACCATTCTATGGGCAGATGAACTCATGTTTATCAGAGTCAATGGCCATCCAGTCCCAGCAATGGGTGAAATAGTGGGTGGTAAACCTCTAGCCCCCTGCTGCCTTGTAGGGTTTGTCTTTTTCATTCAGGCATATGCTAGGGCCAACACTTAAAATAGGTGATTGGGTAAGCAAGGGCATGCATCTGAAAAATCTTATGCCAAAAACTGAAAATGGTTCAATTTCAGAGAATGGAGGAGAGCCATAAAGTGTCCAACTGCTCAGGAAGAGTGAAAACGGATGTTAAACGAAATGAAACTAAACGAAATGAAACTTAACAAATCTAACCCAATCTATTCTCAGCTGCCCCCCCTCTGCCAAAATGCTCTGTCCTAGGCTGCATTCATAAACATTTTACATCTAAGTTTCTTTAATTTTCCAGTGGCCATTAGTTACTGGATTGCATTCAGAGATCAAAATACAACACAATGTAAGTATTAACCTCGGGTAAGATAGCTACATTAAATTCTATATCATCCATTTACTGGGCTCTCATGGAAATACTAATAGATACACTTACTCTAAGGTCAGTGTGCCTCCTATGGTTTTTTTTTTACTTCACCCTTTGTTTAAGAACTCGCCACAAACATCACACTTGAACTCTAAGGCTAGTGCCATCTGTGAATGTGTTTAAGTAGTTCCTTCAAACTGAATTTTTTTTACCACACTCTTCACACTCATGATTTTTTATACCACTGTGTGTACAACTGTGTCTGTCAAGATATGTCTTTAACTTGTACTTTTTCCCACATTCTTGGCACTCATAGTTCTTTGCAGTAGTGTAAGAATGTGTACAGCAAGGGCACTCTTCAGGCTAAACATTTTTTTGCATCCTTGCCATTTATAGTTCTTTACACCAGAGTGTGTAAGGGGGTGTGCACTAAGGTGATACTTGTGACTAAACATTTTCCCACATTCTTTGCATTCGCAGTTCTTTACATCAGTGTGTATCAAGGTCACTCTTCTGGGAAAACTTTCTTCCACATTCTGAGTGTACGAGTGCCTGGAAAGACTACTCTTCTGGCTAAACTTTTTTCCACATTCTTGGCATACATAGTTCATTACATAAGTGTACCTAAGAGTGTCTGTCATGGTCTGTCTTTTGGGTAAACATGTTTCCATATTCCTTACATTCATAGTTCTTTTCACTGTGTTCTTAAGAAGCGTCTATCAAGGAGATACTTATGGCTGAAAAAAAAATTCCATTCCCTATATTCATAATTCTTTACACCACTGCATGTATGGGTGTGTATCAAGGTCACTCTTGTTGAACTTTATTCCAGGTTTTTGGCATTCGTAGTTCTTTGCACGTGTGTAAGGGTGTGACATCTGAGGCCATTCTTTGAGGTGAATCCTTTTCCACACTCGACACTCAAATTTCCTCTTATGCAGCAAGAGTTGCCAGAAGCAGGTTGATGAGGACCATTGATCCTTGTGCCCCCTGCAGCAGTTTACTCCTGCTCGCCCTTGCCACTCATGCTGCCCTGCTAATGAAATGGAAGGTATAAAGGTTAGCAACAAATTGAAATACCAAGGAATAACTGTTAATGACAGCAGAAACTTATTCAAAGAGCAAAAACAAATAATGCAGGAAAAAGCAGTAAAAAATGGCCAACCTAACGTACTCCGTAATTGCTAGAAGTTGTGCAAGATTAACAATAGGAAAGGTGTATTGGAAAAGTATAGCACTACCAGGAATCTTGTATGGTGCAAATGTGATTGATTTTAACAAAAAAAAATACAAAAACTGCAAAGAATAGAAAACAGTGGGAAGGAAAATACTGGGAGCACCTAACTATACACTACACAAGCAGCAGCATTAAGGGAAGAAATAGGAATTTCCAGCATGAAGGATAATGAAGGGGCAACTGAAATACTTACAGCACATATTGAGAGGGGAAAGTAACAACCTCCTAGAGAGGGTGGTTGAAGAAATGATTGGAAAAGAGTAAGAATAAATGGATAAAGGGTTTGTTGGAGGATAGAAGGTCAGTGGGGATCAGAAGTAATGCTAAAGTTGGTGAAAAAGTGAGACAGACAAGTGGAAAAGCACCTTGCAAGAAAAGGAAAGTTTAAAGCTGTATAGAGAATGGAGAAAATAAATTGGAGGGCAAGAAGAAATATATGACAACAGTGAAGTTGATCATTATGTTTAAATGCCATACAAATAATCTGAACCTTGGGGATAGAAAAAGATTTAAGAATGAGCCAACAACCTGTTTAATGTGTGGAGCTGTTAAAGAAGATTTGAACCACTTTCTGCTGCAGTGTGATGCTTGTAGGGAACAACAGGAAAAATTTAATGTTGCAACGACCCTATGACGAAGACTAAGAAAATATAATCTGAAGACTAATTTTTGATGAGCAAGTGATTGAACAAAGTAAAAGAAAGCTTTACATATTCTGAAATACGAAAGAAAAAGAAAATCAATATAGTGAAGCTAAATCAGATACAAGACCCAGAGCACAAGACCACAATATCAAGACCACATCAGGAAGTGCCGATTCAAAGGCAAGACTTCCGCAATCTACCTGAACCTGTGGTGCTGTCCACTGGCCGGCTGTTGCTTCTTTTGACCTGTTCCGCTTTGTATCGCTTGGTTCTTCTTTACATTAGATACTTCACTACGCACACTAAAGGCGGTGTCATACTGGCCGTTTACCTCCAACCGGAAGAGAGTTGTCTGTTGTCCGAGCGGATGGAAAATATGTCCTCAGACTCAGCGGCGAGGGGCGAGCACCGCGGCGGACGGCCGTGTGTAAACAAACAGACGACGGCACCGGCTGAGGGGTGGGAGCAGAGTCAGGTGGGAGCGTGATTTGAGTGTTACATACTCTATATAGCATGTATGATAGGTTATTCCTTACAAACTATTTTTTCAGTAGATTGGGTAATAACAAGTTAGTCATCATGAAATAAAACCGAAAAATGTAGGTTCTTTTCATATATTTCGTTTGGTTACCCATCAAAAGAATTAACCATATTCTAAATCTAAGATTTAAAAAGAAAACGAATCAATTAGATGAGTAACTAGTTAAAACTTGAAACTAACTTATTCTACACGTAGTGATTTACATTGTTTTTGCTCTTCTTGTAAACTAATATTTATGTTGACTGCATGCATTATATTAGTCATCCACACAAAAACTTCAACGTGGCCAACACGACTGATTGGGTTCAAGCATCAGTAGGGGATTGGTAACCTATTATTGAAGTTCTTTGCATTGCCTAAATCACCTTTTTTCCAAATAAGTGTAGCGTGGGTTTGTTACTCGCTATACATCCCCTTTTTGACGAACACTGATGGCATGTGGTAGCGTGGTAGTAGTCTATATTCCCGAGCGCTGGTCCCGGATGGTAAGGCTTCAGGACAAGTGAACACTCGTTCCGAGGTTTGTGACCAGAAGGGAGTTACTTGTGATTAATTATGGGAGGTGGGAGGATTTCCGTGTGAACCACTTTTGAGACAGCGTTAAGAAACTGAATGGTGATAATGTACTATGGGGGGGTAAGGGTTCAGTAATCTCAAATGAGCAGCAAAACAGCTCTGAATGTTAACACTCAGAGTAAGGTTGTATAATAAATGTATTTATTTCACCTTTCAAAGGTTAGGAGAGTACTAAAAAAATGACCGACAGGCTGTATGCCTCGATCTACTCTAACTAGCTACCGGCACAAGGGAGATTTGGGGAATACACATAATGCTTAGCTCTGGTTGGTGGAAGAGGAGAAGCAGGAGCTGGCGTGAGTGTCGGGCTCGGCAGGGGACGTCCACGATGGGAAAGGGGCGGTCCTGGTGATGGACAGACGGGCGCCGCTTGATGTGGAGAGGGCCGGAGCAGCTCGGGTGGTGTGGAGGCGGGCGCTCGTCGTGATGTAGGGAGCAGCTTGGGGCAGTGGTATATCTGCCACCAGGACAGTCGAGGGGCAGGGGGGGGGGGGGGGGGGAGAGATGGACACCTCTCACTCAACTCCAACTCTGCCTTTCTTACTTCCTGCTGCTCGTCTCCTGACTAGCCCGCCTCACACAGCAGGCCGTGGGTGGTGTGTGGGTCGGAGGGGCCGAGTGGAGAGATGGACACCTCTGACCAGCCCGCTTCTCCGTGATTTCACGCTGCCGCTCCTTCCTGTAGGGATGTTCGTCTCCTCAAGTCTTCCAAGCTTGTCTCCTGCTGCAGTGGTGCTTGTCTCCTCACTGGCCCGTGGGTCTCCTTGCCCTCGCCTTCTCGCCTCTGCTCCTCGCTAAGCTCCTCCCCCTTCTTCACGTGACTCGATCCCTCTCGCCATTACAATCAAACCCTACCTACCTTACTAGTTATTGGTTTCTTGGGGGGGGGGGGGGTTCGAGGCTTTGAGATGAGGGATTTCAGTAACTCTCGTTCATGATATTTACTCATTCGCTCGCCGTGTTATCTTCTCATAACCTTTTACGCACTTACATTCCTTAGCCACCCATTCACTCTTTCACTCATCCACGCTCCCACTCGCTCACACTTACTCACTCTGTCACTCACTGACTTACTCACATTCTCTCGTTCATTCACGCACTCGCTTACACTTACTCACTCTGTTACTCACTGATTTACTCACATTCTCGTTCACTCACATTCGGACCGTTACATAAGTATGAGGAACAAATTATGAAATTACTATGGTCTTTTTAATTCTGAGCCTAATACATTCATACAACCACCCTGGCTAGCAGTTACCAGACAGAGTAAAAACTACAACACCCTTATGAGAACTGCAGCTGAGACTGTGTTGAATGAAAGAATCACAGTGTTGGCCACGTTGAAGTTTTTGTGTAAATGACGAATATAATGCAGTCAACGTACGTGACTATTACAGTTTACAAGAAAAGCAAAAACAATGTATACGTCACTACGTGTAGAATAAGTTAATTAGTTGAACGTTTTAATTAGGTACTCATCTAATTGATTCGTTTTCTCTTTAAATCTTAAATTTAGAAATGGATAATTCTCATGATGGGTAGCCAAACGAAATATATGAAAAGAACCTACATTTTTCTGTTTTATTTCATGATGACTAACATTTGTTATTTCCCAATCCACTGAAAAAGTAGTTTGCAAGGAAACACATATATCATACATGCTATATAGAGGATGTAACACTCAAATAACGCGGAAAAGAATTGTTTTGTGTCAAATATTGAGACTAAGTAACGAGTGTTTTTTTTTCCATAAACCAATAAAAAGCTAGTAGCTAGGGGATAGAAAAATTCAATAAATTAATAACTTCGTAATGAAGTGTTTTACCACGTGCTACTGCCACTCAGCGAGCGTTGATGCCGATTTTTTTTACATATATGCCTCGGCCCGAGGGAATCTTATGATGGCGGCTGCGGGCTTCAGGATTCTAACCAGGCTAGTACAGAGAAAGCCAATCCAGTTATTATAGAGATCAGTGGGTGGGAGTGGCGGAGGCTGCGACCCACCAAGAGAATCGTAAAGTGGATTGGCAGAGCTGCTTTGTCTACACTCTACAGGATAAGAAAACACCGTGGGCTCACACACATGAAAACCGCCAAAAAGAATTTAAAAAGGTGTGAATGGTTAATGATTGCTGCTGCTCTTCCCTTCATTCATGCTCTTCCCTCATCTTGCTTGGATATGAGTGGGACTACCATTTCCAAAGGTGAATAAAAACTCTTCTTCCTCCATTAGATGAAAACTGTAGGACTCCAAGTGTGGCGGTAAGTCTCGTCCCCCTGGTTTGGTTTGTCCCATCCTGCTGACCTGCGCATCGCGGAACCCAAAACACTCATCAGAATCCGACTGATCCACTTTTCGACCTTTGTAAAGAGTTGAAGTAGGAGGCAGAAGCGTCTAAGGATGCCAGCCTCAGCCGTAACGTTAATTGATTCCACAATTAACGATATAGCTTACAGTCAGAGCCTTGCTTGATTTCATTTCAAATTTCTTAATTCACACGAAGAGTTCACCAGCATGGACAAGAATGAATAAAGAGGGGATGACTTGTTAGACTTTATTTTAACGTACATACACGCATTGTTCAGCGATCACTCCCACGGGGAAATAAAACAAATATAATAACAATAATAATAATAACAATAACAATAATAATAATAATAATAATAATAATAACTAATAATAAAAAATAATACGTAATAATAATAATAATAATAATAATAATACAAAAATGTCATTTATGAAAAACTTCAACTCTTGTAAGTTATTTAAATGGCCTAATTTTCTTCTACAACAACACTAAAAAATTATTTCAAAGATCATTGCCATCAACAGCATTTGTTTAACTTTTATTTATACTTGTCAATCAGTCATTACATTCGCACACTTATTTACTATATTAGTTTGTTTTGTTCATTAGGACGTGTGTACATCATACTTGAGAATTACAACAGCTAAGTAACACCGGCTTCGCTTTTTTTGATCACACATGTCGGTTATAATGTGTGTGTGTGTGTGTGTGTGTGTGTGTTGACGTTACACTTGGCGCACACACACACACACACACACACACGCGGGGGTGGGGTGGAGGTGAATCAATCACTTTCTCCTTCTTAAATCACTACAATCATTCATTTATTTATGGGCAAGTTCACTATAGACGCCTCAACGCAAACTCGGGAGACGCCCTTGACCTCCCCCCCCTTGCCCCCCCCCCTCTCTCTCTCTCAGCGGCGCCTCATGTACCCCTCCACAGGCTTGAATATCGTGTACCTGTAGAGTTTGGGTCCTCCGTAGCCGTACAGGAGTTCACCGTTGCCCTCCAAATCGTAAAAAGGGTAGCGATAGCGGGGCCTGCAGGGTGATAGACGTTGGGGTCAGCGTTAATTACCATAGATTATCATACTCAGAACATTGCATTCATTAGTTACAGATCCAAAACTATCGTACCAACACATAACGTCTTTCTGTTATAGTTTTCGTTGCAACCGTTGACTGTTGATCTTTCTTTCGCAATAGTTATGGGTCAGGAATATACAGTGCGCTAAGTACGATAATTTGGTAACAGTACTGCTGGTTGGGGTTCAGATGGCGCCCTAGTCGATGTTGTAGGGTCAATATTCATTCTTTGTCTCTATATATTACTTAGGATATTTATATACTTAGGGTAGGTAGGGAGAGTAATGCAGTTGAAAAGCAATGTGTATATAAGTGGAAGATATGGATCAAAACGAGAGAATGGATTTTGAATGATCGAATGACTGACTGGTTTACTGATTAACTAATTGATTGATTGACTGATAGTTTATTGTTGCAAGTAAACAACAAATGAGAAGGGAGGGAGTGTGCCATCCCAACCCCCAGGCAGTACAAAGTGTGATTATACAAATTGAATAACTTTGATTAGCTGGCTGGCTGACTGACTGACTGACTGATTAACTGGCTGACTGACTGATTGACTGACTGACTGATTAACTGACTGACTGACTGATTGACTGACTGACTGACTGATTGACTGACTGACTGACTGATTGACTGACTGACTGACTGACTGATTAACTGGCTGACTGACTGACTGATTGACTGCCTGATTGACTGATTGACTGACTGACTGACTGATTGACTGGCTGATTGACTGGCTGACTGACTGATTGACTGACTGATTGGCTGACTGACTGACTGATTAACTGACTGACTGACTGATTGACTGCCTGACTGACTGACTGACTGACTGATTTACTGACTGACTGACTGATTAACTGGCTGACTGACTGATTGACTGACTGAACAATTAACAGATTTTACGTATCACAGACTGACTTAATTTACCACATATACAGAACATTTTAACACTTACTTTTGACAGCACAACATATTCAATACAGTATAGGCTACACTAACGTCAGATTAGTATTATTAACTTATTTTCCTCCTCGTCCACAATCTTCCTCTTCCTCTATTTCTCTTCCCTCACCTATTCTACCTCTCCCTCCAGTCCTCCCCTCTCGCTTTCTTCTCTTCCTCCCTCTCACCTCCCCTTTTCTTCCCTTCCTACCTCTCCCCCGTGTTAGAGTGTCAGAAACGTCGGATTTTCGGAGTTAATTTCAACCGACATATTACAAACTGGGTCG